>NW_019252542.1:21136-34580 GCF_002742605.1 Olea europaea var. sylvestris | reverse complement strand
AATGCTGGTAAATTTATCACCAGCTTTCGATAATTATTGTATGCCAATTGGGATTGTAATTGAAAATTTGATTGCACATCTCCATACAAAAAATGGTTTCGCGAAGTCGTTTAATAAACGTCTACAACTTATTGTTAGACCATTGTTTATGAAAACAAAACTCCTAGCTTCTATTTGGGGTCAAGCTAGATTATATGCTACATCATTGGTTCATATTAGACCAACTGCCTATTATTAATATTCACCTTTGCAACTGACATTTGGTCATGAACTTGATATTTCTCACATATGGATTTTTGGTTTTGTTGTCCAAGTCCCTATTCCCCCCTTCCCACAACATACAAAAATGAGATGAAAGACTTGAGAAAAATCTAATTCTATCTCGAGTTACAGATTGAATATTTCTCAAGAGGATTATTTGTTCATCAATGTGCTTATACAAAAAAAGTCCTAAAGCGCTTTTATATGGATAATACATATCCATTGGCATCACCTCTGGTTGTTCGATCACTTGATTCGAAAAAAAGATTATTTTCATCCACTTGAAGATCAAGAAAAGGTTCTTGGTCCCGAAGTATCATATCTTAGTACAATTGGAGTATTAACTTATCTTGTAAATTGCACTCGAACTGACATATTTTCTCTGTAAATTTTCTTGCAAAATATAGCTATACACCAACTCAAAGACATTGGATTAGTGTTAAACGTATTTTTAGTCACCTAAAGGCACCATTGATTTGAGATTATTATATTCTCAAAAGTAGGAATCTGTTTTAGTATGCAAATGTAGGGATGGCAATGGGGGGAGGCGGGGTAGGGCAACTTTTTGCCCCATTTGCTGCCCCCTTTAATTTTAATTTTTTTAACTTTGAGTTCTGCATTAGAGAATAAAATTTATAAAATACACATTCAAAATTTAAAAATCCAAAGCAAATCATGCTCAAATTAACAACATCAATATCCAAAAGTAAACATTGGAAACAAAAAATATCCAAAAATAAGCAATTGCACATAGAATTACATTGTAATTTAATTTCATTTCTTTATCCAAAATGTGATATTTTTCCATCATCATAACTTCATTCATCAACTGAGTTAGATATTACACAAGATGGATCTTGAAAAAAGAAAGAAATATAATACTCAATATCATCATAAAAACTATGATTAAAATTTACATTATCTAGTAAATAAAATTAACTCATCAACATCCTCACCATTCATGTTGGAGCAATAACCAAAATATGCAGATGGTGCAGAATTCGCTATTAATAAAGTAAAATAAATAGTAATAAGAGTATTCATAAAAGAAACAATATGAAAATCAAATGTTTAAGTACATCGTACCGTGAATATCGACTCATAACCAATCTTGAGTACACATTAAAACCTCCAAAATTTTGGGGTGAAGCCTATTTCTATGTGGACTAACAAATCTACCATTAGTACTGAATCTTCAGACGCCATTGTAGATATTGGGATGGCCAAAATATCTTTTGCAATTTTAGATAAAGTAGGCTCATCCAAAGTTTTGATTGCGTTTACTTTCCACCATGTTAATATATCAAAATCATTTGGATGAGGCAATATAGGCTATGACCAAGAAAGTATCAAGCTCAGCTTTCAGATTGCTGGGAGCCCCAACATTGGAAACAAAACTATAGAATCAGCACTTAACATCTCAATTTGACAAGAAGAAGTAGAAGGCTGAGATATAGACCCACTTGACTCATTCTTTTTTATAATAATCGTGCACCAACTTGCTACACACTTGATAATTTTTTTCAATCTCACTTGCAGCGTTGTCATTAAAAATACGAGGTTAATACTTAACATCATTTTATACCTTGGATCCAACACTGCTGCTAAAGCCAAAATTTCATGAATATTGCTCCAATACTTGTTAAACTTTTCTATCATACTGGTTACCATCATTTGAATTTCCACATAAAGAGATTCAAGCCAGTCATACAACGATTGTTTGATATCACAAATATTTGCAAAGAAGAGATTAGTAGTTGAATACTTTGTTCCTGAAAACAACTCAGTAACCTCAAAGAAAACCTTCAACTTCTCACATATCTATTTTGCCAAATTCCAATCACCATCACTAGGCAAACATTTATACTGTGACTCCCTTTGTTTCAAACGAGGATAAACATCCTTATAAATCAAAGCAGTATGAAGCATCAAGTATGTGAAATTCCACCTTGTTTTACAATCAAGTACCAATTTTTTCTCATAATCAATTTTCAGTTGACGTGAAAAGAGCTCAAATTTTTCAAATTTCTTTGGCGTGGCTGTCCAATAAGCAACACTATCACAAATTTTCTCAACACTACCACTAATAATCTCCAACTCATCATTCAAATAAGATTTAATATATGTGCACATCTCATATGGAAAAATTCACCAATCAATACAAGAGAATGAGTACAAAGCTGACCTAACACAATATTGATCATAGCATTATTTGTGGTGCAATTATCTACTGTCAAATTTAGTAATTTATGATCAATATTCCGATCCAATAAGCTACACAATAGAGTTTCTAAGAGCACGTAGCAGTGTCTGGGCAAGGTACATATATAAACCTGAGTTCATTCAAAAACAATGGTAATCAACTAAAAGCATATAATTTTGGTAAATTATAAAAACAAGTGAATGTAATTTTTTACTATACCTCATGATTCGACTCTGTAGTTTGCATCATCTATGAAATGAGCAATGAAAACCATGAATCCTTTCTTTTGATTATAAGAGGTCCACATGTCGGTAGTGATCGAAATAATTCGACTCTCATTCTTTTCAAGTGCGATCATATGTTTTGCTTTCTTTGTAATTAATAGATCTTCAAAATATCACTCTTCAAAGTGTTATGAGAAGGAACCTTAAACATTGCAGATCATGCAAGAACTCTCGAAATCCAACGTGATCAACATAGACAAAGAATACTCATGCAAACTTACCATTTTCCTGAGACTATTCTTACACTTATTTGGCTCAAAAGAGTAAGTACTAATTGTAACTTTGCCACTCACAGCATCCTTTTTGAAATTTAATGTTGTTTGGCGAGAATTATTTTGATGGCGGAATACACATCTCTTCAAATGATCATGCAATTGCTTTGTACCATTTTTTGTGTCACCTCTTAACTGTTTTTTGCAATGATGGCAGATAGCTCTTCATTTCTCACCAATTTTTTTTGTCCTTTGTAGTGCTCCCAAACAGCTGAAGTCAATTTCCTCTTTCCAGAAAGATAGTTTTCCAATATCGAGCTACTCATCACTTAGGTTTATTGGACTTTCGTTCGCATTTGATAACGGTTCAGCTGGATCTTCTTGTGGATCTTGCCTCCTTACATCATGATCTTGGTTTCCCCCTTTGTAAGTTTGCAATCAATATATCCCGCCGATCCATTCTGTCTCTAATTTCTCTAAATACCACATCATCTGCTCAAATTGTTGTTGAATGGCCCTCGTCATGAAGACTTGATTGTCTCCCAAAAGATATTGATTCTTCTTTATCAGATACATTAATAACCAGAATTTTTATGCCTCACGTGTTTGCACTCTTGTTTCAATTGAAAATTGGCTTTTTCCCATAATAATCTCACCACTCAATGCTTCTTTCAAGTTCTCTAAAGAACTAATTGATTTCAATAAAAAAAAATTCCCCTTATGAGATTCAAATCCACAAGAACAAACAATTTAAGAAGGATATTGAATTGAGAAAAAAAGACTCAAGAAACAAAAGAATATAGTGAAGACACAACAAAGAATTTCCGAGAAAGTGTTTCTTGAAATTGATTTATTCCTTTTCCACAATAAAATTGACACCAATGGATGATTTAGATATTGAGCACTCGTTTGGACCCCATTAAATTCCATATCATTTGTCTCTCTCCTATTTTCAACCACACACAGTCTTCTATAAAATAGTATTATGCATAAATTGAAAACTTTTCTTTGAATTGATTTTTGGAAAAATAAATATTGCGATTCAAGAATTTTCAAGAAAGTGTTTCTTGAAATCGAATAAGCCTATTTTCGGATTGGAATTTTCGTTTTTTTTTTCTTAGTGCAGTTTTTTTTTTAATTTTAATTTTTTACACTAAATACGTGGAAAAATAGCAGAGGCAAGAAAGATCGAAACAAAATTGTATTGGTGCACTAAATTTAATACACAAAACAGTTCTTGAATGCTCTTGCTATTTGGCTTGATGTAAAAGACTCAAGATGATGAATAAGAGTCAAGAAAACGGTGGAGACTCGATGAAGAAGATGAAATCTCAGCCAAGACGATGAAAAATATGTAGGAAGATAAAAGATATGATCTTTATTTTAAAGCCAAAGTGTTGATTGCAAATAATGTTCACCAACGTAATATTTTGCTCCAAAATCACAAAAGAATGAATCACAACCCAAGTAAGATAAAATCTCGCTTTGAAGCTTGACCCAATAATCTATTGAATCAAGGAACCAAAGTTTTGGAAGAACTTGACCCCGTAATTACAAAAACTATGAACCTTGCTATGAATTTCTTAAACATCACAAAGATGAAGTCCTTGATAAGTTCGAAATTAAGTTCAATGAAAAAACAAGAAGAAAGTATCCTAGCTTTGATCTAGCCTCTCCATAATAACATGTTGACAATGAAAAGAACTCACCCTGTATCATATAGGGAACTCATAAAACCCTAATTAAAACGTAATACATCAAGAAAATGTCAAACAAATGGAGTTCTAAACGAAAAAGGAAAAACATCAATAAAATGTCAAACAAATAACTTATTCTCTTTGATTACTTGATTTGGCTATGGGTTGAAACTTTGCACCCGTGCACGTGCACTGCTTGCCAGCTACACTCCAGGCTTTGCTTCTTCTAACTTAGCCCGAATGAAGTGCTTATTATCTTTGTTCTATTTCATGCCCAATATGAAACTTGATGTTTTGGTTGTTGCAATCGAAGACTCGACCCACGTAGCATTGAATAGTAATCCCTTGGCTTCCTTGATCTTCTTTAGTCACGATCTCGTAATTGGTTCTCTTCGAGTTGAACTTGAACTTTGTATGATTGTTGCTCTCCATGGATAAATCATATCTATTGTGAAAAATATTTTCTATTTACTGTTACATATTCTTAACTGTTTTTTGCAATGATGGCAGATAGCTCTTCATTTCTCACCAATTTTTTTTGTCCTTTGTAGTGCTCCCAAACAGCTGAAGTCAATTTCCTCTTTCCAGAAAGATAGTTTTCCAATATCGAGCTACTCATCACTTAGGTTTATTGGACTTTCGTTCGCATTTGATAACGGTTCAGCTGGATCTTCTTGTGGATCTTGCCTCCTTACATCATGATCTTGGTTTCCCCCTTTGTAAGTTTGCAATCAATATATCCCGCCGATCCATTCTGTCTCTAATTTCTCTAAATACCACATCATCTGCTCAAATTGTTGTTGAATGGCCCTCGTCATGAAGACTTGATTGTCTCCCAAAAGATATTGATTCTTCTTTATCAGATACATTAATAACCAGAATTTTTATGCCTCACGTGTTTGCACTCTTGTTTCAATTGAAAATTGGCTTTTTCCCATAATAATCTCACCACTCAATGCTTCTTTCAAGTTCTCTAAAGAACTAATTGATTTCAATAAAAAAAAATTCCCCTTATGAGATTCAAATCCACAAGAACAAACAATTTAAGAAGGATATTGAATTGAGAAAAAAAGACTCAAGAAACAAAAGAATATAGTGAAGACACAACAAAGAATTTCCGAGAAAGTGTTTCTTGAAATTGATTTATTCCTTTTCCACAATAAAATTGACACCAATGGATGATTTAGATATTGAGCACTCGTTTGGACCCCATTAAATTCCATATCATTTGTCTCTCTCCTATTTTCAACCACACACAGTCTTCTATAAAATAGTATTATGCATAAATTGAAAACTTTTCTTTGAATTGATTTTTGGAAAAATAAATATTGCGATTCAAGAATTTTCAAGAAAGTGTTTCTTGAAATCGAATAAGCCTATTTTCGGATTGGAATTTTCGTTTTTTTTTTCTTAGTGCAGTTTTTTTTTTAATTTTAATTTTTTACACTAAATACGTGGAAAAATAGCAGAGGCAAGAAAGATCGAAACAAAATTGTATTGGTGCACTAAATTTAATACACAAAACAGTTCTTGAATGCTCTTGCTATTTGGCTTGATGTAAAAGACTCAAGATGATGAATAAGAGTCAAGAAAACGGTGGAGACTCGATGAAGAAGATGAAATCTCAGCCAAGACGATGAAAAATATGTAGGAAGATAAAAGATATGATCTTTATTTTAAAGCCAAAGTGTTGATTGCAAATAATGTTCACCAACGTAATATTTTGCTCCAAAATCACAAAAGAATGAATCACAACCCAAGTAAGATAAAATCTCGCTTTGAAGCTTGACCCAATAATCTATTGAATCAAGGAACCAAAGTTTTGGAAGAACTTGACCCCGTAATTACAAAAACTATGAACCTTGCTATGAATTTCTTAAACATCACAAAGATGAAGTCCTTGATAAGTTCGAAATTAAGTTCAATGAAAAAACAAGAAGAAAGTATCCTAGCTTTGATCTAGCCTCTCCATAATAACATGTTGACAATGAAAAGAACTCACCCTGTATCATATAGGGAACTCATAAAACCCTAATTAAAACGTAATACATCAAGAAAATGTCAAACAAATGGAGTTCTAAACGAAAAATTGAACATCACAAAGATGAAGTCCTTGATAAGTTCGAAATTAAGTTCAATGAAAAAACAAGAAGAAAGTATCCTAGCTTTGATCTAGCCTCTCCATAATAACATGTTGACAATGAAAAGAACTCACCCTGTATCATATAGGGAACTCATAAAACCCTAATTAAAACGTAATACATCAAGAAAATGTCAAACAAATGGAGTTCTAAACGAAAAAGGAAAAACATCAATAAAATGTCAAACAAATAACTTATTCTCTTTGATTACTTGATTTGGCTATGGGTTGAAACTTTGCACCCGTGCACGTGCACTGCTTGCCAGCTACACTCCAGGCTTTGCTTCTTCTAACTTAGCCCGAATGAAGTGCTTATTATCTTTGTTCTATTTCATGCCCAATATGAAACTTGATGTTTTGGTTGTTGCAATCGAAGACTCGACCCACGTAGCATTGAATAGTAATCCCTTGGCTTCCTTGATCTTCTTTAGTCACGATCTCGTCATTGGTTCTCTTCGAGTTGAACTTGAACTTTGTATGATTGTTGCTCTCCATGGATAAATCATATCTATTGTGAAAAATATTTTCTATTTACTGTTACATATCATCCAACTTAATTTGTGTACTAAGAGCATGCCTGGCAACAAGTTCTTCACCTTCTATTTGGTAAATCTACCCCCATCATCATCACTAGCATCAACTAACTCGAGCATCTCGCCACTATCACTCTCATCTTTAGTCACCACTTTCCCATAACTCACCCTTACCAAAGTTTTTAAAACATTTGATATCCCTATTCATAAAAGCTTGGAACCAAACTTTGATTTATTTTTGCTGGCTATCTCTTCTTTTCCCCTAGGAGGTTTGGTCTTAACCTTGAAAATAGCCCCATCACTCTTATTATTACCCCATTATGGTCTCCAAAGAGGATTAGAGCCCAAAGAATACTTTGCTACTCCTTTTCTTTTTAATTGCCTTCCCCCATTCACAACCATATGAACCATGTCCTCCAACTCCACATAATCTTGTTACTCAATTATATTGGCTATATCCCTATTTAATCCCTTAAAAACTGTCTATTGTAGCCTTCCTATCCTCCTCAACATTAGCCCCTTCATAGCCACCTCCGTTCCTTTAGGATAATCTTATACGCTATGTTAACCTTGAGTAAGGCTTTGTAATTTTTGATAAATGTCCTCAGTAGTGATGACTAAGTACCAATCTCTTCCACATGAGATCTTTCAATTTGCCCCAGGTCTTTATCGGCCTCTCATGATTTTTTCCCCTTATTTGTCACCGATTGATCACACTATTGCATAAGGAAAAATTGCAACCGAGGTACCAAACCTTTCATTTATTAGCAGACTTTGCCCAAACTTTTAGTTTGTGCCACCCACGATATCAAACCTTTCAAAAACTCGCAGTAGAAGTCCAAATGGATAGAAACTGTTAATTTGACAATTAGTTGACCAAAGATTTAACATTGACCATTATTTTGACTAATTTTAAAAGGATAAAATGGTAACTTTACATTTTTCAACCAAAAAAAAAAATTACAATATATTAATAATTAAATCAAAACACAAAAATACTATTCATCTTCTTCTCCATTCACCCCCTACCCACCCACCCAAGAATGATGGTAGATTGGCATGCTTTTTCTTCCCCTCAGCGAATTTCATGCATTCTACTCCCCTCTTTTCTCGCTATAGCTTTATTAACTAGTTTAAAATCACACAACACCCCCCCCCCACATGCAAAAAATAAAAAAATGATTCTTTTATTCCTTTTTACAATTTTTATTTTCAATCTACTCATTTGTTTTTGTTCCTACGAATCCTTTTTGTTTTTACTGAGGTTAAGAAAGGCGAAATGGATTCACAGCCAAAAAATGTTGGAATTCTAGCCATGGAAATTTACTTCCCTCTCACTTGCATCCAGTAGGTAAAATCTTGTTTTACACATCGAAAACACTAATATAAATGTTTGAATGTACCCAGGTATAGTCTCTCTTCTTGATTTTTTTCTGTGTCTTGGGGCAAATTTTGTATTTAATTTTTTGATTTATGAAAATTTGATCAACCTGTGTATTCAATTCCTTCTGCTGCCCTTTTTTCTCTGTAGGATAGTCTTCCCCCCTCTTTGTATGTTTTGTTGTATATATGTATATAACTCACTTCCAATGGTATTGGGAAGTGGGTGGGTGGATGGTCGATTTTGGTGGGATTTGGTTTTGTGGAGTGGAGTGCGTGGGTGGGAGGGTAGAGGGTGAATGGAGAAGAATATGAATAGTGTTTTTGTGTTTCGATTTAATTATTAATATATTGTAATTTTTTTTTTTGGTTGAAAAATGTAAAGTTACCATTTTATCCTTTTAAAATTAGTCAAAATAATGGTCAATATTAAATCTTTGGTTAACTAACGGTCAAATTAATAGTTTTCCTCCATTTGGACTTCCACTGCAAGTTTTTGAAAGGTCTGGTATCGTGGGTGGCACAAACAAAGTCTGCTAATAAACTTCGATTTGGTACCTCGGCTGCAATTTTCCCATTGCATAATTAGTAAATTCTATCAATGCTAGGATTACCTTTTTCTCCTAAGTATTAACCCAATCAAAAATCAATTTCGATCTTCTCCTAAACAGTGGAGCTTAACCTTGAACTTACTCAAAATAGAAAAATGCTGAAATGGAAAAATAACAAAGTATCGTTGAACTTACTCAAAATAGAAAAATGCTGAAATGGAAAAATAACAAAGTATCGTTGAACTTACTCAAAATAGAAAACACTGAAATAGCAGAAATAACAAAAGTAAACTTACTCCAAATAGAAAAATGCTGAAATGGACCCCTAAACAGTGACCTTGAAAGTTTGAAAATGTCTTTCGACAAAAATGTCCTAAACCAAAAAAAGCTTTCGGATTGTCTTTACAACAAAAATTCGATGGCTGTGCCAAAAATTATGCGCACTTTTGCACATCCTTCTAATTCTTTGCTTTTCGAATTAGTTTAGGATTTTCTCTTCTAATTGATCCACATCATTCCCTTTCACTTGAAATCGACCCTGTATTGTTATCAGGATACAAAAAGTTCATTATTGTTTGAAACATGCTTATAAAGATTTGCAACATTCTGACTAGGCTCTCGACTAAACTTTTCCACCTTAGTTTGAATCAACTGCATGCACTAAGATAGGTTCTTCTTTCTTTATACTCATCTTTAAACTAAATGTCTTGCTTGCAACACTTGAACTATTGGTCCAAGTAGCTTGAACAAGTTATTGGCCCTTCGAAAATGGATCCTTGCCTTCCATGACTCTCATCAGTACATAATTTACTACAAAATGCATGGAAAGGCCATAAATGCTCGAAATATAACAAAACATACAAAAGGTGAACTAAAATGCCCGAAATACATCAAAACGTACTAAAACAAGACAAAATTCATGGAATGTAGAAAAATGTGTGAAGTTTACCAAAGTTCATGAAATATCCCGACATGCACGAAAATGATCACAAAAAATAATCCCAAATGTGCAAAATATAAATCAGCAAAATGTACTGAAATGCATAAAAAAGATCATAAATAAGTAAATATACAAAACCACAAGAAAAAGGACCAAAATAATCAAATTGTACAAAAATGCTGGAAAAAAATTGAAAAAAACGCTGGAAAAGTACCAAATCATTTGAACATGAAATTAAATACATGAATATTTTATGGGATGCATGAAATGTAGCCAAATTCAAGAGACGATCAAAATATGAGCTAGAATACACTAAAACCCATAAACGATCCCAAATGTGCAAAATATATCCAATTCTAAAAAAATAAATAAATAAAAGTAGACTAAGTATAAGAAATGTGAAAAAATGATCAAAAGTGTGGCAAATTGATGAGAATCATAGAAGGTAAGTTAGCAATGACCCATTGTATGTTTTAGATGGACCAATAACAAAATAAGGAGCAAAGAAGATCAAGGAAGTCATGCAAGGACTTGTCAAAGTTACATGGACCAAGAGTTAAAGTACAACAAGCAAGACACCAAACTTCAAGATGGGCATGAAAGAAGAGGACCACTCTTAGCTCTTTTGATCAAAGTGAAGGAATAAGAATGATGTACAAAAACACACAGGATGTATGAAAATATGCATAACTTTTAGCTCGATTGTCAGATTTTCATCCAAGTGTACTACAATCCGAAAGCATTTTTTGATTCTTTACATGCTTTTCAAATGACTTTATCAAACTTTGAGGGTCAAATTTAGTCGTTCAGTGGTCCGTTTTAGCCTTTTTTATGAGTTGGTTTAAAGGTATTTTCATTATTTCATAATATTTTAGTTTTATTCAAATTTGTTTTCTAAGTTAATTAAGTTGACATTTATCTAATTATTTTTCAAGTTAACTACGTTTGTCATGTTTATCTAGTTGTTTTACAAAGTTAATTAGGCTTCTTTATGTTTGCCTATACAAGGTATATTTTGAGAGATTAATTATAAAGTGAGATTTTTGCTTTCTATCTTGTCTTAATTAAACTATCTCAAATTTATGATGGATTTCCAATCTTTGTGGCATTCAAACATTCCAGTCTTGGTTCTTAGTACAAGAAATCATTGGGTTCTTCATCGAATTTTAGATTTCTTGGGGTTCATATCAAATCTTGTGTAGGTTACAGGGTACATCCTGTAATGGGGTTCACATTAGTTGATATCAGAGTTTTGGCTCTAAAATCAGGTTTTGTTCTTTTTGTTTCCTTTGGTTCGAGTTCCAATTCTTCTTGTGTCTTCTTTGTTGAGTCTTCATCAAATTAAGTCATTCGCATCCAAAATTGCACCAAAAACATTCAAGAAAAATGTGCATCAACATAATTTCTTCTTTTTCTTTTTGCCTTATATTTCTTGTTTCTTGCATGGTAATTGATATATTTCATTAATTGTTGGGAAAATTCAGTAGCGGTCCCTAACCTTTCGTTTTTAGTAGACTTTTACCATAACTCTCACTTTGTACAATCCACAGTTCCAAACCTTTCAGAAATATGCACCGGGGGTCCAAATGGATGAAAATCGTCCATTCGACCATTAGTTGATTGAAAGAGTCAAAATTTGATCAAAATGAGAAGGGCAAAATAGTACTTTACATTTTTCTCAAATTAAATATGTTAAAACAATTAAGCCCTTGTTTGATCCCCATTACATTCAATTACATTACATTCCATTTTTCTCTCTCCTATTTTCAACCACACAATCTTCCATAAAATAATATTACACGAAAATCGAAAGTTTTTCCTTCTTTTTTAACCACTCATTTTTCTAAAAAATACTACCCCCCCCCCCCCCCCCCCCCCCCCCCCCCCCCCCCCAATTTCCATTTTCATGTAATGGGGGTCAAACGGGGGCTAAATTAAAAACCCCAAATAATAAATATATATATATATAAACCCACCCCACTCCACCCCAAACCCCAAATCAAAACACCATAGTAGCTCGTCTTCTCCGGTGATACATCCTTGAAAATCGCCACAACAGCCACCACAACACTCCCACTCACCTTTATCGCTTTCCAACCACAACACATTTGAAAAATCAAATCCCACCCCACCCCAATCAAAACCAGAAATCAAATCACCTAGCCACCAACATGCCAAAAAAGTCATATCAAATTATACCACAGCTCATATCGTATTTGACGATTGAGATTTAGGTTTGAGTTTGGATGAAGATTTGATAGTTATTTCAAAACTTCTCAACTCGGGTTATGTGTCTTGAGATTTTTCGAGTGTGGAGGTGCCGAAGTGGGTGGGGTGGTGGCGACCATGGTTCCGACGACGGTGTGGGTGGGTTGAGGAAGGAGGATAATGGGTGATGGTGGTTTATATTATTATTTTTTTATTATTTAGGTTTTTAATTTAATTATTTAACATATTTAATTTGAGAAAAATGTAAAGTACCATTTTTCCCTTCTCAATTTGATCAATATTGATTAAATTTTGAGTCTTTCGATCAACTAATGATCAAATGGATGGTTTCCATCCATTTAGACCCCCGGTGAATATTTCTGAAAGGTTTGGGACTGTGGATGGCATAAAGTGAGAGTTATGGTAAAAGTCTACTAAAAACAAAAGGTTAGGGACCGTTGCTGTAATTTTCCCAACAATTAATGAAATATATCAATTACAAGGCAAGAAACAAGAAATATGAGGCAAAAAGAAAAAGAAGAAATTATGTTGATGCACATTTTTCTTGAATGTTTTTGGTGCAATTTTGGATGCGAATGACTTAATTTGATGAAGACTCAACAAAGAAGACACAAGAAGAATTGGAACTCGAACCAAAGGAAACAAAAAGAACAAAACCTGATTTTAGAGCCAAAACTCTGATATCAACTAATGTGAACCCCATTACAGGATGTACCTTGTAACCTACACAAGATTTGATATGAACCCCAAGAAATCTAAAATTCGATGAAGAACCCAATGATTTCTTGTACTAAGAACCAAGACTGGAATGTTTGAATGCCACAAAGATTGGAAATCCATCATAAATTTGAGATAGTTTAATTAAGACAAGATAGAAAGCAAAAATCTCACTTTATAATTAATCTCTCAAAATATACCTTGTATAGGCAAACATAAAGAAGCCTAATTAACTTTGTAAAACAACTAGATAAACATGACAAACGTAGTTAACTTGAAAAATAATTAGATAAATGT
>NW_019252542.1:7973-19069 GCF_002742605.1 Olea europaea var. sylvestris | reverse complement strand
CGCTCCATTGTTGAGAGTAAACATATATCATGATTGAGACTTGCTATCATCTTTGTCAGTTTGAAAGCTGGCATTTCAGTTCATTTCCTCCATAGATCAAGAACACATCTTTAGTCCTTCTCAAGTACTTAAGAATATTTCTAACCGCTATCCAGTGTCTCTCACCAGGGTTTGCTTGAAACCTGCTCGTAACACTTAGAGCATATGAAACATCTGGTCTCGTACATAACATCGCATACATGATAGATTCTATCGCCGAAACATAAGGAATCTTATCCATGTGACTCCTTTCATCATGTGTTTTAGGACACATGTCTTTTGAGAGGTAAATCCCATGCGACATGGGACATAAACTTCTTTTAGACTCTTCCATATTAAATCTTCTCAAGATTTTATCTATGTACGAAGATTGGGATAAGCCTAGTAATCTTTTAGATCTATCTCTATAAATCTTGATTCCCAAGATATACGCTGCCTCTCCTATATCTTTCATAGAGAAATTCTTTGACAACCATAATTTTACCGATTGAAGTATTGGGGTGTCGTTTCCCGTTAATAATATGTCATCGACATATAATATTCGGAATACGACCGCGCTCCCACTTGTCTTCTTATAAACACACGGTTCATCTTCATTTTTGATAAAATTAAACCTTTTGATTGTCTCATCAAAACGAAGATTTCAACCCCTAGAGGCTTACTTTAATCCATAAATGGATCGATTTAGCATACATACTTTGTTGGCTCCTTTGGATTCAAAACCTTTAGGCTGTATCATGTACACCTCCTCTTGTAAATTTCCATTAAGGAAAGCAGTTTTGACATCCATTTGTCATATCTTATAATCATGGTATGCAGCTATTACAAGCAAAATTCAAATGGACTTTAGCATGGTTACAAGCAAAAAAGTTTCATCAGAGTCAACGACTTGTCTTTGTGTGTAACCCTTCGCTACTAGCCTTGCTTTGTATGTATGGACGTTTTCATCCACATTGACCTTTTTCTTGTAAACCCATTTACAACCTATCGGTTTTATCTCACCTAGAAGGTCGACCAAGGTCCAAACCTTGTTCTCATACATTGAGTTCATTTCGAATTCCATGGCTTTTTGCCATCTCTTCGAGTCAACACTTGACTTCGCTTCTGCGTAATTTGTAGGTTCATCATCCTTGACTAATAATACTTGATTAGTAATCGTGAATCCGTACCTTTTGGGAGGTCGAATGATCCTACTTGATTTACGTTGAGCTAGAGTGTTCTCAGGGTTAGCTACATCTTGATCAAGAGTCTGTCCGTCAATAGGTGTAGGATCAGACTCAGGTTCATCAAATTGGTCAACAATATCTGTGGATTCTTGAACTTCTTCAAGTTCTAGTTTGCTCTCACTATCCTCTCCTAGAATAAACTCTTTCTTTAGGAATATGACATGTCTTGAGATGAATACCTTCTTTTCAACGGGATTATAAAACTGATATCCAATTGTCTCTTTTGGATATCCCATAAATACGCATTTATTAGATTTAGCCTCAAACTTATCTGATTCATTTCACTTTACATAAGCGTCACAACCCTAAACTTTCATGTGAGATAAGTTTGGTCTTTTTCCTCTCCATAGCTCGTACGGAGTTTTTGTCGACCGATTTAGGTGGGACACAATTAGGTGTGTAGCACGCAACAATTAGTGCATGACCCCAAAATGATTTTGGGATGTTTGCATGGCTCATCATAGATCGCACCATGTCTAAAGAAGTGCGATTCCTCCATTCAGATACATCATTATGTTACGAGATTGTTCATCATACAACTCCTTGAGATGAAAAATCATAGTGTAAGCATCCATACCCTCATGTTACTTCTGCAACTCAGGTAACAGAGTTGCAAGCATCACACATACTATAGTGTTATCATCATTTATGGCAAAGTCCACTGCAAGAAAATCCCATTCTCTTTTAGAGAATCTAAAAATTCTCCCTTTAAATATTCTCCACCTCGATCTGATCTCAGCGTGAGAATATTTTTACCAGTCTGTTTCTCTACTTCAATTTGAATTCCTTGAACTTTTCAAGTGCTTCATGCTTGAATTTCATTAGATAGACATAACCATATCTCGAATGATCATCAGTGAATGTGATGAAGTAAGAGAAATCACCTCTGGTAGTTATTGACATGGGTCCACATACATCAGTATGTACTACCCAGCAGTTCTATGGTTCTTTCTCCTTTTCCAATGAAAGGGAATTTGGTCAATAAATTCATGACCCTCATACATGAATTATTTGAATCCACATTTGATTCCATTGGGCTGAGATCCCCATTCGTTGTATCAAGATTTGAGTGTACTCAACAAATATTAATAAAATATTTGGGTAGATATTATTATCAATTGTATTTCCATACAACTCCCAGATTATTAAGCTGACAACTTTTTTGTCTTCACACATCTTATGTGTTTGCTTAACATATCTCTAAAACTTATCTTCTTGAGTGTACTCAACAAAAGATAAATTTTAGTTAAGTTAAACCCATCGTTCAGAAATATCAAATATTTCATCGTGTCAAACATATCCCTAATAGACCAGCTTTGAGTGTACTCAACAAGCTAAGGATGATTTAGGATTCTCGTTTTTCACTATAATAGTATGAATGATTATGGATTTGTTCTATCTAGTTTTTTCGAGCCAAAGGAAAGACTAGTTGGTCAACACCAATGCGCCATCTCCATGGTCTCCACCTCTTCTTGCGCCTTCAATTAGTCAAGCTACATGTATCCTATACTAGTTGGCACCCAGGCCTAAAAGAAATCGGACTCCCAGGCCCATAACAACAATAATAACGATGGACTCACAGGTCCAAAACAATTAAGGGCTCACATGCCCATAAAACAACAAGAAGTAAATCAACCATTCCACACATCCATATGGTCGAGTCCATAATCATCCATAATTAAACATTCATCACATAAATGTTTCCTATGTATAATATCTAATATTATATCCAATGTCTCATAAATCTAGCAATTATAGTCATCAAAACTAATTTAAAATTTTGGATCGAAATAATTAAATAATTAATTAATCATATTAATTAATTAACTTAATTGACAGGCCTATTTAATTAAAAACAAATTTTAACTAAATCTCGAATTAGAGTCCAACTCTAATTCCATAACTATTGGGTGAAGTAATTTAATCAAAATCGAATTTTAATTAATTATTAAATTAGAGTCATGCTCTAAATTTTAATTTGTATTGGGAAGTGGTATTAATTCAAATCAAATTTTAATTAATATAATATTAGAGTCCAATTCTAATAAAATTGAATTAATATTTTTAATTTAGGACAAAACTCTCAAATAAAATAAAATTTCAATTAAGGTTCAAAATTAAATATTTAAGTTAAAATCTAATTTTAACAAAAATATAAAAGTCATCAATTTAAAAAAAATAAAATTGGGTCAAAATTAAAATATTAGGTCAAACCCATTTAAGATTTAATTTTAAAACCATTTCAAAATTCAAATTTAAAACCATTTTGAAATTTGCAAATTGACCCAAGTTGGAAATTAAAACCAGACCCTTCCAAATTAAAAAATTGCAAAATAGGTCCCCTTTTTAAAATTTTGAAAACTGACCCCGTTTTCATAATTGCAACCAGAGGCCGTAAATGCATTCAAGTTGCAACTGAGGCCCTCGTCTCCAACTATCCACAGAATCTGAAAACCCTAGGATTTTTTTTTCTTTATTGTTGGCCCAGCCCAAAAACCCGACAGGGGACTGCTGCCTAAAAGGCAATAGCCCCCCTGCCACTGTTTCGGCGGTAGCAGTGCGCTGCTGTCATGCAGTGGTGGCTCAATCCATAAAAAAATAATATATTTTTTTGTTTTTCAAAATCAGATTTTCAAGAAATAAAATTAAAAACTATAATTGCTAGATTCAGGGATAAACATGATTAAATCAACCTTTAATTTACTCAACATGTAAATCAGTTCCTAATAAATACAAAATTGGCTCTGATACCACTGTTGAGAATTTACTTAAACATGCACAGCGGAAATAAACAGTTTTAATTCCCATCAAGATTCAGCTTTGTGTTTAGATAAGAATTGTGATGAGAAATATACCTTTTTCTTGATTTTGCAAACTCCTTTGCGTTATTCTTTATCAGCAACTTGAATCTGCCTCCCACAGCTGTTCAATTGTCCAGCCTCCAATGAAATCCACACAGAGAATAGACTGCAACTACTAGAATTTTTCCTCTTGTGCCAGCAAGAATAATGAAAACCTCATAGATCTTAAACTCTAGCCATGTATTTATATAAACTCAAACGGTTTCGACTCGGTTCGGTCTAATATTTAATTAATCCATTTAATTAAATCCGATCCGTGAATTAATTAATCCAATTAATTAATTCGAGCCTATAAATAACCAATCCATTTAATTAAGTTTATCCAACAATTGGATGCATTAATTAATTGGCAATTTGCAATCTTCCAATTCTCTTTTGTGTGCGACACATCAAGTTCCCGACCACGATGCCTAACGACGTGAAGTATTATTTTGATCTAATCGAAACTGATAAATTAAACACCCTTTTAATTTATCACAAATTCACACTCGCCGTCCCAGATTGACATCTAGCAATGTATCAGGGCAATACATGTGACGGAATGTGACGCCCCGAACTTAAGTTTCGAGTGTCACGTACTAAACATAATAGCTTCTGCCTTTGGTACATGTAAATACTCTTAAATAGAAGTATTACAAGTTAGAAACTTATTTTCAACTTGGTAAAATGTCTCTCATAAATTTTAATGGCCCGCAGAAGCACATGCCGACACGAAATTATACTTTACATATACGGACTCTGCACTACCACGGTTAGTTGGGGCAGCAAGTTCGACTATTTTTATAAAATTTATCCCAACTCTGTTTTCTATGAAATTTACGACATTAGAAAGATATTTTCAAGTAGTTTTCTAGGTTAAAATATAAAAAATTTCCAAGATCATATAATATGGGCATTTTACTGAAAACAGTGAGGTATTGCACAGAAATTTCAGATTTGACCCTTCAATGTTTAAAAATTCATATCTCCAGCTACAGATATCCAAATTGAGTGATTCTTGTGCCAATATTAAGACAACTCAATGAGAAACACAGTAATATTTTCAGAGTCTCAAATGAACGTTTATGGAGTCAAATATAACGTGTTGAAGTTGACCCAAAAACTGTCCCATTTTTGCATTTTTATCATTTGCAAGGGAAAGTAAAAACAAAAAAAAAAAGGTCTCTTAATATAACATGATAGATATAATAACATAATTTGCTTCCAGTATCATATTACATCATGTCTTATACATGTTTTTATATAATAACAAAAGTAAAACCTATGGAAAGCAGTCAAACAAAACATACAAAACAAAAACTTCGATGTAAAATAATTTTGTCCTTGATCCATCATCAATTTTGCCGACTGACTTCCACCAACTCCACAATTATGAATCTGAGAATTTAGTATAGAACACTATGAGTATAAAGAATACTCAATAAGATACCATGCTTGGATTTTATCATGTTAATACTACACAAAAAAATGCAGTCAAACACATACTTGCACATTCCGGCTTGCCAGTACCTTTCGGACTTGTCCTAAAGCATAAATAGATATCTAACTTTGTGGACTTGTCCACCACATTCATATTATGGTTTTTCATGCATAGCTTAAGCATAAATATTACCATGAAATCATACCACTTAAGCATAGAAAGTATCTTACAGTAAAACTTGAAGAAATCTTGGTTGAAAATGAATTGAGAAATGCTGGTCCTCTTCTTCCCTCACGTTTTCTGCCCTTTTTTAAACAAGTGATAAGTTGTTTTTCATACAAGGGATTTAAAGGGCAGAAACACATCTATTTATAGGTGAGAAAAATGATTAATTTTGGGTGACTCTTTAAGAAATTCAACATGTGTAGGCTGCATGGTTTCATTTTCTTAAATCCAAAACACCTCATGCATTAGTTAGCCATCTCATGCTTAAATTTAAAACACCTCATGCATATATGTTTCATCAATTTTCGGCCAAGTTGAAGAAACAATGTTTAATTTTAGTAATTAGGTGTAAAATGGACATTTATCCCAAACCCCCTAATTAACAAATTATTTGGAAAAACTTTTAATAAATCAACCAATGCAAAATTTGGCAACCATGAATAATTTTTTGGCCATACTAAATTTTGAAAAGTTAAATTGCTATTCTAAAAATTAAATGAGCACAAAATTCGGAGTATTACACGAAAAAAATGTCACGTAGTATGACAAAACCAAAACTGTTCGTTTACCATGAAACTATAATCCATTCGTTAATATGATCCGATCAACTACGAGATATGGAAGTGTGTCAATCTCGATTACCGATCATATCTTTCATTCTACTATTAAGCCAATATAAGTCGAAAACTCCTTTTCGACTTATATGTATACCTTGATCAAGGATTTCGTTATTGACTTAATTGAACAAAATGCAGATCACAATCTCTTACTATCTAAGAGTAATGAATCCTCTATTGGTCATTCACAACTTTCATATGGTTCTTGACATACCCGAACGATGTCGTATTAGCGGCCCTTGGCAGAGCAACATCCAACACCGTCAAAGCATGACTGTCCTCATACAAGGCACTATGATGACCTCAAGTCATACGACCAATTCCACTACCGAACGTTAGAGATGAACCACTGACACTCAGATAGTTATCCATGTAGAATCTCTTAGCGGGTCTCCAATGTTTTGTTCTATAACAAAATATCCACGTATTCATTTAAGTGTCACCACACTTTAGCTCATGAGATCAGCTACTTACTTCACAAGTAAGAAATGCCACACGTGATGGTCTAACTATATTAACGATATCCGTATCTCGTCATTACTTACGACCACGATTTATTCAAGATCCAATCATACGTAATTTGTATCTCACAATCACAACTCCTTGTGATTAACAAATCACTTAAACTTGAATCTTCGGATTCTATTATTTAATATTATTTATCACAAAATTAATTTAAATAAATAATAGATCTTGCCAAATTAAATGCACTAAACATATTAAAAGTGTTTACAACCTAAATCGATTGGATTTAGGGCATAACACTTACATAAACTACCCTCAAAAGTTGGAGGATGCTATTTTCTAAATAGTTCCACGACAACAGTAGCTGTATTCCTCGTGTCTTCCATTACTGTTGGTGTTTGTTACTATGTTGGGGATGATGGTGGTGTTGTCGATTGTCGTGGTAGTTGTGGTGGCACTATCGCCTGAGCTACGCATCATGGTGAGAAATTGTTGAGCGAATTTTAGGTGAACCCCGTTAGGTTGGAGTTGTTCGAGCTATTGAGATTGTTGGGGTTGTTCGCATTGTTAACTCTTTGATCTCGGGGTGCCATAGCCCTAATGAACAATATTAAAATAAGTAAAGGTGATAGATTTTCATTTTATTATTATTATTATTATTATTATTATTATTATTATTATTATTATTATTAACTTTGTTAAAAAATTGGAGTTTCTTGAAAAAAAAAAGAGTTTTTTTAAAAGGATGATTTCTTGAAATAGGAGTTCTATAGGAATTTTTAGAATAGATGTCTCGAAAATGGAATTTTCTTAAAAGCTTCTGAAATTATTATTATTATTTGGTAGTATTGTTTCTTGTCTTGTTTATTTGAATAACGTGTAACTATAGGCTTCCAGGGGAGAAGTGGGGTCACAAGTGGACCGGATCTCCTTAGACAGTTTAGATCTTTTTGAGAAAGCCTTTCAATCTTTCAAATACGCAAATCAAGAAAACGTAAACAATACGTGGAAGCTAAAGGTGCCTAAAATATGAATTTTAATTTATTTTTCATCATCATCATTTATTATTGGTAATTTGTAATTGACATGTCCTAACTTAAAGGGATTCTGAATTCTTTTGCTACAATTCTCGAAAATTGAAATCAAACAATACTTTAAATATAATGCACATTAATGCAACATGATATAATCAAATGGAAACATGACATATCTTAGTACTTCATGTTGCTACATGTAAACAAATAATTCGTGATAATTATAATTTTTATAACTCGTAATTATTCATGCCTCATAAATTGTATTATTCACATGGCTAATATAATCACATGCACAACCAAAGGTATTACATGTAGCAACGAATATGAGATACCTGATTCGAGGAGTGACAACTTGGAGTATGGCATCGTGGCACATTAAAAGAAATGTTTTAATCCCTATTATAACTTAATTGTTTGAAAATACATTTGACATAAAAAAAATCTTGAAATAAGCATAAATTAAATAAACTTTGACATAATTTCATAAAAAATATTTTGCACATCCCATGATGCATTCATCTTAGCATCAACCACTTCGAACCATTAATTTTCTGAAAGGAACATAATGTGAGATAAAATCATAATCAATGTGCTCGAGTAAATTTTGTTCATGTACATGTGTTTCACAGAAATTTTCATACTTGCATAAGGAGATACGAAAATGGGACCTAACTTAGATGGTTCCAAATTTCTATGCGTAGCGCTACTAACTTTTCATTAGACAATTCAAAATGATAAAAGTGATTGTTGGAAAGAGTTCCTTGAGCCGCGTGTGGGGTTATGTGATCACGTAATATGAAAATGACAAGAGAACGAGTAAAAGTAGAGAGACAAAGTGATAGAGATGGAGAGGGAAAGTGTAAATAGTTGGTGAGGGTAATCGCTCATTGGGTTTATCTCCAATTTATAGTGTAAATTCTTGGACCATGAGTAGAAAAGTGAGAGGAAATGTCTAGATGTTAGGCATATCAATGTATAAATGGTGCATTGTCTTGAAAGTTGTCAAATCAATACCCTTAATCATGTGGTCAAATCAATTAACTTACTTGAAATTTGGTATAAATAATGCATGTGGTCAAATCAATTACATTAGCTTAGAATGTGAGTAATGCATATGGTTAAATAAATCGTCTTTAATCGTGACTAGTTGGCATATTTACATATATTTTACACATAGTTTCATCTAACTTCTGAATTTAACTTTCACTTAGGCCCTCAAATTTGGCTTGTAACAAATAAGGTCATTTAACTAGGACAATATAGATGGTGTTCCATGGAAAATAACACCTTGAGAATTCCAACAAAGGGCTTCTTGAAATTGAATATGCTTTTTATTGAACTTTCTTTGCCTTTTTCTTTTATTTTCTTGGGTTTTTTCTTGAACTTTCTTTGCCGTTTCTCTTCTGAAATTTTTATTTGTTATGCAAACTTCAAGATCATTCAAGGCAAGAAATCGAAAAAAAAAAATTGCATTGGCGCACCAGGTGAATGCATTAAACGATGAATGCTCCACACTCATTATATTCATGCCACTTAATTCATTATTTTGTTTAATGTGTGTTTTGATGTTATGATATAGTTTGATTAAATTGAAGGAAATAAGCAAAAGTTGGCGAAATTGGATTAAAGGACTAAATTGTAAGAGATCCAAAGTTTGAGGACTAAAATGTAAATAATTAAAACTTGTATCAAACCTTGCAATGAAGATCCGAGAGTGCTAGGAGTCAATTGGATGAGGAAAGATGTCAAAATGATCAAATTTAGGCAAAATATAATCACAAATAAATTTCCAACCGAAAAGTTACACTCCGAAATTTCAGCATCATATTGAGACCTATTTTAGACAAAGCAAACAATCGATTTGGAGAATGATGTCTGAATCAAAGTTGTAGCCCTTTGAGTTAGCTTCTAACACGGCTTGAATCACCTCAATCGGACATCGAACAAAAAGGTTATGCTAAAAATACTAAAGGACGTGTAGTCTGTCGTTTCCAACCAAACCAAGCGTCAAGGCACCTAAGATGGGCGCCGCAGTGCTCATGAATCTAAAGCCAGGCACCGAATATGCAAGAAAACGCGCTTTTATGTTTTTGGACATGTTTCTTGGCCCAAATTCGACCCTAATTCGTCCAAGATCCCAACATACTATAAATATCATTCAAAAAAACCCTATTTTGAAGAAGAAGATGAGAGGCCAAAACAACAATTGAAGGGGGCAAGATCGAAGACAATTCAACAAACAATTCATCAAAGGCAAGGAGGCATAAAGAACATCAAGGGGGATTCCAATTAAAAGCTTCAAAAGAGTTCTTCTTTCTTTTTCTCTTTATGTTATTCATCAATTTGTTTAGATTTAATTCTTCCATCAGGAACTAAACATTAATTCTAGGGTTTGATGTAACCTGCTTAGACATGTTTTGATTTCGATATAATTATTTTATTTGGCCCCCATTTGGCCCCATTTTGTTGAAATGAAAATGGGTAGAATAGTATTTTTTTTGAAAAAGAGTGATTGAAAAAGAAGGAAAAGTTTTTGGTTTCGTGTAATATTATTTTATGAAAAATTGTGTGGTCGAAATAGGAGAGAGAAAAATGAAATGAAATGAAATGAAAATTGATGGGGACAAAACGGGGGCTTAATCTTTCTGCTTATTTATCTATGTTGATTCTTGTGCAATGCTTTCAATTAACTGGCCACTAATTGAATGATTTGATGCTTTATATTTCAACGCTTGAGAGAGGCAAATTTAGGCATGATCTAAAACAACATAACCTAGGTTTTGTAACTTTCGAGAGAAAATGCGATATCTTTGAGGTTTGTTTAAATTAAGAACCAAGTCTTGATGATTTTTATGTTTTAGTTTTGAATAGAGATATTGAAATTAAAATATAGAAACAGATTATATTTGGCGCTCGAGAGAGGGAAATGGAATCAATTTAGTGTTCTTGCCTATAAATTTTGGAAAGATTGATAGAAATAGTTATAACGGTTGAAAAACATTGTCGATAGTACTGTGAAATCACTCCCTAGGCATTCATAATTTGATAAGAAACTTTACAAATTGCCATTATTTACTAGCATCGTTCATCCCATTTTACTTTAATTTAGCATAAAAACATCGTGTTAAAGTTTGATTTTCTAAATAAAGTGAAAGCTGAAATAATTATTGTACTCAATAGGATTTAAACATCAGTCCCTATGGGTT
>NW_019252542.1:5033-7402 GCF_002742605.1 Olea europaea var. sylvestris | reverse complement strand
TGCAGCAGGAGGGGTTCTGTTGTCCAAGCGTCCATATCAATGGCCAATTGAGCGTTCGAGTGTAAAGAGAGTTGCTGGCCTTTATGAGGTGGATCATATTACAGCCCTCGCAGCTCAAATGTCGTCTCTCAATAATCAAATAGCTACATTGACATCACAAGGAACTCAAAAGAGACTCGAATCTATTATGGCTGCATCCATGGCATATGACTGCAAGGGAAAATGAACAAGTTCAGTATGTAAATGGCAGATATTTCAATCAGAGAGGAGACTACTCAGCAAACCAATACCAACAAGGGCTGTGAAACATTGAGAACCTCTATTATGGCAACAATGCAAACATACTTCAGCCACCACTTGGGTACAATAATCAGACATTTGAAGGAAAGCCATCACTGGACGATATTTTGGGAACTTTCATTTCAGAGACCAGGTTGAGGTTAAACAAAGATGAGTCCAGGCTTGATAACATCGAGACACATATGACCAACATGGGGACCACAGTGAAGAATCTAGAGGTCTTGGTTAGATAGCTACTGCAATACAGTCTCAACAGAAAGGACAATTTTCAGGTTAACCCACGGGAACACTGTAACGCTATCTCCTTAAGGATCGGTAAATTAGTTGAAGAATGCAAGCTTAGAGAGATTGTGGTGCCTACATCATATCCCATACTTGCAGAGGCAACAAAGAAGATTTGTAAGCCCTCACTTTCATTTTCGGACAACTCACCTATCTTGACGCCCTCACTACCATTCCTGTAGAGGTATTTGAAGAAAGAGTATGACGAGAAATTCGCAAAGTTTCTGGAGGTCTTCAAGAAAATCTACATCAACATTCCTTTTACAGAAGCCTTTGCCCAAATGCCTAACTATGCCAAGTTCTTAAAGGAAGTGATGTCAAAGAAGAGAAAGTTTGATGAGTTCAAGAATGTTAAGCTGATAGAGGAGTGTAGTGCCATACTTCAGAAGAAGCTCCCTCACAAATTGATAGATCCGGGTAGCTTCAACATCCCGTGCAATATTGATGGTTTCACATTTGATAAAGCACTGTGTGACTTTGGAGCTAGCATAAACTTGATGCCCCTTTCAGTGTTCAAAAAGCAGGGTCTTGGAGAAGTAAAACCCGCGACCCTCACCTTGCAACTGGTGGACAAATCGATCACATATCCCAAGGGCATTATTGAAGACGTGTTGGTGAAAGTTGATAAGTTCATCTTTCCGATGGACTTTTTGGTGTTGGACATGGAGGAGGATGAGAAAGTACCGTTGATTCTTGGTCGACCTTTCCTAGCTACTAGAAGAGCATTGATTGATGTGCAAGTAGGGAAGTTAACATTACGGGTTAATGAAGAGCTTTCAACATCCATCAAGAAAAAAAAGCCCCAAAAAAGGGAAAAGTTGACACTTGCAAACTGATCCAATCAACTGAAGCAATTGCAGGAAACAGAGGAAAATGGGAATTATTTTATGATTTGTTAGTGCAATACATGGTAATTACTTAGCAAGAGATGTATCTACTGATGGTAATGACTCAGGAATCAAGAAGGTGGTGAATTTCATCTTAAGCCAAGAAGCTGACCCACCTGACAAAAAAAAGAGCTATGTGGATAGGCCTTTGAAACCTCCAAACATTGCCAAAACAAAAGAGGTCTTGAAGGTCATACCGGGGTCAAAACTGCCTAATTTTGCTCCCATCTTGCAATGAAGGAGAATACAAAATCAAGGGTAAAGTTTAGAAATAAGAAAAATGTGCCACCTGAGGATCCACCATAGGCGTTGCGGTTGAGTCAAGCTAGTGACTATAAAAAAGGGCTTCTTGGAAGGCAACCCAAGCGTTCTTACCTTTTCACTTATTTTATTTTATTTCTTTTAAATTATAGGAGAGTTTATTTTATTACAAAGTTTTTTTTATTTAGTATTTTTTCTCAGCTCTGGCTCATCCCCCTTATGTCTTTGAGTGGTCAAGTTGGTTATTAGATATTCGAGTTAAGTAACACTTGTTCCATAAATTTAATATCTACATTTTGAATTTTTTGGAACTTGACGTCATGGAACAATCAAACCAACATTGACGAGGAGTAACTGGATAAATATCAAGTTTGGGGCGGAAACTAGAAGACGTATCAATCAAGTCAAACATCATAGCACTAGACCATCATTGGGAATTCAGACAATTCAGGGAAGTTTTCCTCCTTTTCTTTTAATTTAACATTGAGATCAATGTTTAGTTTTAAGTTTGGGGGTGTATCATAAATTGTCTAATTGCCTACATATTTTTTTTTATTATTTTGTGTGATTTGTGTGCATTTTTTTATTTTTCTTATTTGTGCACTATTAAAAAAAAAAATCAAAAAAACCGTTTTTGTT
>NW_019252542.1:0-2239 GCF_002742605.1 Olea europaea var. sylvestris | reverse complement strand
ACATATTTTGATTCCGATATAATTATTTCATTTAATCTTTCTGCTTATTTATTTATGTTGATTTTTGTGCAATGCTTTCAATTAACTGGTCACTAATTGAACGATTTGATGATTTAAATTTTGGCACTCGAGAGAGGCAAATTTAGGAGTGATCTAAGACAACATAACCTAGATTTTGTAGGTTTCGAGAGAAAATGCGATATCTTTGAGGCTTGTTTAAATTAAGAACCAAGTGCTTGATGATTTTTATGTTTTATTTCGAAATAGAGATATTGGAATTGAAATATATAAATAGATTCTATTTGGCGCTCGAGAGAGGGAAATGGAATCAATTTAGTGTTCTTGCTTATAAATTTTGGAAAGATTGATAGAAATAGTTATAACGGTTGAATAACATTGTCGATAGTACAGTGAAATCACTCCCTAGGCATTCATAATTTGACAAGAAACTTTACAAATTGCCGTTATTTACTTGCATCGTTCATCTCATTTTACTTTAATTTAGCATAAAACATCGTGTTAAGATTTGATTTTCTAAATAAAGTGAAAGCTGAAATAATTATAGTACTCAATATGATTTAAATATTAATCCCTGTGGCTTCGAAACTCTTACTCTGATACTAGTTTTTGGGTTGTTGTTGAGCACATTTGAATGTTTTGACGTGGGTTTTTATGTTGTTTTGCAGTTTTGTTACTTTCAAGAAAATGCCACATATTGGAGTTGGGATGGAGCCGTAATAAAGATCATAAAATTCGAGTATGAAGTGAAAAAAATCAAAGGAAAAAAACATGGCAACTGAGCGTGGAAATTGAATAAAGCAAGAAAGGGCGCTTCATGGACGCCATGACGGCGAAATTGGGCACCCAAGAAAAGGGAAAAAATCAAGAGAAAGCTGGGCACTGCGACACCCAGCATAAAAATAAAATAGCAAGCCTGGTGCCAGCAAGAAAATCGTCACGACTTCGTGGCGCCAATTCTGGGCAAAACTAGGAAAGTGCAATTTTTTGGGCCCAGATCCGATCCTTCTCATCTTGTAACTTTTGGAAATAATAAATACCTTGAAAAAAGACTAAGAAACGGGGGTATTTTTCTGGCATTGAAAAAAGAACTCAAGGCAAAAAATAAAAAAATAAAAAAGGAGATCAAGCAATTCAAGGAGGAAGATCTACGATCATAGGGAGAAGATTCAAAGCATCAACTATGTTTTTTCTAATCTCTTCTTCTCCATGCTTGCTTATCTGTATTTTAGAATATCATTTCCATCAATCATGAACTAAATTCTTAGATCTAGAGTTGATGTAACCTTACTTGATACAATGTTTGGAAGTTGATATGGTATTTCTTTAATTTTTCTGCAGTTATTAGTGTTATTCATGCTTATTGCTTTCAATCATCTGATCAATGATTGAATGAATTGATGTATTGAATTTCGACACTCGAGAGATGGAGATTTAATTTTGTTCTAAGAATAACATAACTTAGATTTCATGAATTTCGAGAGAAAGCACAAATTCTTTGAGGCTTAATTCAAATTAAGAACCAAGGGCTTAATAATTTCTATTGATCTAATCCGGAATAGAGATATTTGGATTAGAGTATGGAAATAAATTTTATTCGGCGCCTGAGAGAGGTAATGAGATTAGTTCACGATTCTTGCCTATAAATTGAGGATAATTTAGAGAAATAACCATTGAGATTGAAAGGCATTGTTGATAGGGTAGTGAAATCATTCCCTAGACTTCCTTGCATTGATTAGCATGAACACATCAAGTCAAAAATTGGTTTTCCGAATAAAGTAGAAGTTAAAATAATTATAGTATTCGATAGGAATCAAACAACAATACCTGTGGGTTCAACAATTTAATTTTATCACTATATTACAAAACTTGACACCGCACACTTGCGATTAAACCACGTTGCATAAAACGCGTGGCATTAAACAATTCTTGAATGTTCATGGTGTGATTGTTTTGATGTGAATGACTCAAAGAAATAAAGACTCAACTAAGATGCCATAAGAAGAATCAAAACTCGAAAACAAAAGAAAGATGAAGAACAAATACCTCAATTTTAGATCCAAAGCTCTAATTCCAATTGATGTGAATCTCGTTGTAAGGTGTGGTGAGGAACCCATATGAACCTCAAGAAGGCTAAAATCAGATGAAGAACGTTGACCAATGATTTCTTGAATCAAGAATGAATAATTGCATTTGGTGTTCGGCCTCTTGTTGAATACAA
>NW_019252541.1:0-1242 GCF_002742605.1 Olea europaea var. sylvestris | reverse complement strand
AGAGAAAGGAGGGTCCTTTGATCATCTGGAGGGCTATCACGGAGAGGAAATTTCGGAAGCTAATGTGTTTAAAGTTGAACTCCCACCTTCGAACTGGGTTCTACAAACAATTTAGGAATTTAGTAAGTTGGTTGGCGTGTCCTGTGATGGATATGAAAGTAGACTGCTACAATTATTCGAGGAGCTGGAGGCTAATAGGGGACAAGGGATCAGTACACATGGAGGTAAATTAAGAAGAAAGGCGATCGCTAACTTAAGAGGCTTGAATGGTCAGTAAATTATGCTGGTAAGGGTAGCGAGTCCTAGAAATGAATAATGGGAAGGGTTCATGGAGTGTTAAAATGAGGCCGAAACTCATTAGCTCAAATGTACAGGGGCTCAATGAGGTTGGAAAAAGCCTTGGTGTTCAACATCTGCTTAGGAGATGGGGGCAAACCTTGTATGCTTACAAGAAACTAAGATAGAGTTCATCTCGAGGGATGGTGATTAGTAGCTTATAGGGGGAAAACATGTAGGGTATTGGTTTTTGGGGGTCATCAGGGTATCAGGAGGCTTGTTGGTGATGTGGGACACTAGAGTGCTTGAGATGGAGGAGGTAAGAATAGGGGTGTTCTCTATATCGATATCTTTTAAAAATTGTGAGGATGGATTTCGGTGGATGTTCACAGGAGTTTATGGGCCTAATTCTGATGACAGCAGAGTGGGCTTGTGGGATGAATTTGCTGGAATGATGGCTTGGTGGAATCTCCCAACATGTATTGGGGGTGATTTCAATGTGATTCAATTTCCTTTGAGAGGCCAAGTGGTGGGAGACTAACTAGGGCAATGGAGGAGTTCTTAGATTTTATTAGGGAGAATTTGTTGGTGAATTTACCTATGATTGGGGGAGATTTTACCTGATCATCTAATCGAGACCAACCCATCTTGTCTCGTATAGATAGGTTCTTGATTTGTGGGGAGTGAGAGTCCAAATACTCAGATGTCACTCAGAAAAGATTGGAGAGTGTGTACTTAGATCATTTCCCTATAATGTTATCTGGGAATAGGAGGGGTGGTAGAAGAAGGTCTTTTAAGTTTGAGAAGATGTGGTTGAAAGTAGAAGGTTTTAGGGAGCAAGTACAGACTTGGTGGACATCTTATGAAGTCAGGGGGTCTCCCAATTTTGTTTTGGATCAGAAGCTAAAGGCCTTGAAATGGGACTTAAAGAAATGGAACGAGGAAGTTGTGGGCAATGTAAACTGT
>NW_019252540.1:0-1242 GCF_002742605.1 Olea europaea var. sylvestris | reverse complement strand
TTTTTTTTTTTTTTTTTTTTTTTTTTTTTTACTTGCAAACTTTGAATACCAAGAATACAATTTCTAAATTGAGTATTTCAACAAAATCTTTTTGGACACACACAAAAACTGTTCTCAAGTAGTCACCCTGTCAAACCAAAATACTCACAAAAATAAAGATATTGGAGGATGGAGATGAATATTGCAAGCACATGTAAAAATATTTTCGTGAAAAACAGCAGCATGGCACACAATCCATGGGTGGGACACACATAAAACTTCACCATCTCCAACATTGAACATCCGGTGGTTCGTACATCTGCCAATTTTAGTTACAGAATTAAAAAATTCTAACATTATGATCAAAGTCAATTGTTACATAAGTGATGGTGAATGATCCATTATTAGAGATGCAGAGTAACGAACATCATTACAAAAATTGTGATGAAGCAAGTAAATGATGTTTCAAATGTATGTGACAATGGTCTTATTGATAAACTGGGGTATTCATGCAGGGCCACACAAATGTACCTCTCAATCAGAACCCCAGAAGCTATGCATTTAACCTTTACATATCCACCAGGATCCATTCCTCCACCAATGCTCATATCTGGCTTTAAAAGTCTGGCAGCTTCCCAGGGTAAAGCAGTAATGATATTTAGCCAACTCTCTTCATTACTATCTTCAGTAACGGGTAAGTTCCCTAGGTGCAAAAGCTGAGTGATTAAAGCTCTGAAATGCTCATCAACTGCTTTGTTCATGGCTTTCTTGTGCTTGTAGTTTGATCAATTCCTAGTTCGGAATTCCTTACCGCTGAAGCTGTTCATGCGAAGGTAACCCCACTCTCCTCTACCACCCTCACCACCACTATCATCATCATCAGATAAAAGAGCAGCTTCTCTCCCCTCCTCTTCATCTTCAGGCTCTGGAGGTAGCCAAAGTAGATCATTGTTCCCATAATCCAAGAGTGAACCATCTTTATCATTGGAACTATTCGAAGGAGATGGTCCATGATCAACAGCATTATTCCGTTTATCTGCTTCTGCCCTGTGTTCTGTTGTTCCTTCTAATTTATGTGTCTCACTCTCGGGCAACCAAGGGGAAATTATGCAAGTCGGTTCAGTGATCTCCTTGTGAAGGTGCTCTTCACACTGCTCATATACATGATCAATCTTGCTAGAATTGATATCATCATAAGAAATATTCGGACACAAGTGACTTGTTTCAGAATGTGATTTACATATGTGGCAGTCATCATCCTGA
>NW_019252539.1:0-1242 GCF_002742605.1 Olea europaea var. sylvestris | reverse complement strand
TTTGTCGTTGAACGAAGCACACTAATTGTGTTAATCAATTGACTCTTTTCTTGGTTTGATTAATATGAAAATCTAAGATTATTTGGGAACGAATGATGGTTCGAATTACTTCAATTATTTACCCTTTAGTTTCAAAATTCATGCATTAATTTTTCTGGGTTTTCCGACGTGTTGGTGAAAATAATTCCTTCTTCGATGTCCAACTATATTTACTCAATATTTCTATTTATTTGTTTGTTTTTGTTTCTGGGTTTAAAATTTTGTTGGGAATTGTAAATTCTATGAACAGGTGAGGAGCCTGGAAGATGGGTTTCTGGGTTCATGGCATGATGCGACCGTGATTTCCGATGAAAATTTGGTTCGTCGTGTCAGGTATGATCACCTTCTCAGCGATGACGGTTCTGATAATTTGATTGAACCTGTGAATGTAACCCCTATGATTGATGGGGTTGATACTGGTGTCACTGTAATGCCCAAGAATCATAGGGGTAGAATAAGGCCTTCGCCGCCATCCCATGATATGGGGACCTGGTGTTTACGGTATGGGCAATGTGTTGACTTGTTTCATGAGGATGCCTGGTGGGAAGGTGTGATTTTTGATTGTGAGGATAGTCATGAGCAGCGGAGAATTTTCTTTCCCGACATGGGTGACGAAATTGTTGCTGGGATTCACATGTTGAGGTTATCTCGAGATTGGGATGAGATTACTGATGAATGGAAACCTCGGGGAAGCTGGTTCTTTCTTGAATTGATAGAGGCAGTTGGGCAAGATTGGTCATTGCCTGTTTCTGTAAAGCAAATTTGGTATGATATGCGGCTGAAGAGTGGCTTTGAGAAGCTTAAAGATTGGACTTCTTCTGTGCATAATGTTTGGAGAGAATTGGTGTTGCAGGTTTTAGTTGATAACTTCAAGTTAACTATTAAAGAATTGAATTCTTCTGGGGACTTAGTAGAGGAAGGACCACTATTGTGGGAATTTCCAGAACCAGCCCTTGATGTTGTTCTGAACCAGCACCTTGGAGAATATTTGCTTGGTAATTCGCTCTCAATTGTACCCTCTGAAGCCACGTGTACATTTGATAGTAAAGGAATGCAGCCAATTGATCAAAAAAAGACAGGCCATCATCAATTTGAAGAGCGTATCTATCGGGATAATTTTGAATCTATCTCAGAAGTGCTAACCCGTGAAGAAGAAATATTTTGCTTGCCTCCTGCTCTGCCAATATTATCTCCTAATCCTGT
>NW_019252538.1:0-1242 GCF_002742605.1 Olea europaea var. sylvestris | reverse complement strand
CAAGAAACATTCTTTTCCTAGCCTTGGCATTTGTGCTTAAGAAGTCTTTTCAACCTCCTGAAAATTTTACAGCATGGAGATAAGATTTTATAATCCATACCAACCCAAATTCTTTTCCTTGCTTGACACGACACTTCAATCCTAAGTACACTAGGATTTAATCACTATTTTGCCCTATTTACATACCTCATGAAGTTAAAGTTATTCGTCACAGAAAACAAGAAAGAAAAGAAAAAATGGGGTAGGTAGAGAGATCATAAACAGTTTCATAGAAATTTTACGCACAAGACACACAGAGAGAAATACTTTTAGAGGAAGAAGCAAGCTGAATTTTTAGTCAAGAAATTCAAAAGTTTGGAACTTCCATTCATATTTCTTTTGATTCTTTAAATAACAAGGTAAGATATATTTATGTGCAAAGTATTTTCATTTCCTTATCTCTTATATGCAATTAAATATGCATGAATTGCTAGTGAACCTTCGAGTTCTATAAAAAGATAGATGAAATCCTATAGGATAAAAGAGAACCTAAGATGAGTGTGTCGCTTGGTTACCCATATACTTGATCAGAGCAGAGTAGTATGAAATGTAGGCTTTATTGTCATATATGTGTATATGGAAACTACACGTATCTTATTGGGTGTTTTCAAATACTCAGTCTTACAAATTTTTATAGGTTAGTTCGGGTCTATTGGAACGGTGGTGAAATGGTGATGTGGGCTGCCAAGTGGATTAAAGGAAAAGAAAAAGAAACAAGTTTACCGCCTTTAAGTTTACCAATTAATTTAATTTTGTTCAAAACATGTTATTTGAATTAGTTAGGAGTTTATGTTATGTTTAGATACGATTTTCATGATTTAAATTTAAATTTATAAATGTTATAGTTATTTGTTTGATAAAGAATTTTATTTTTATAATTCCGCCCTTAAAATAAAGAATATTGAGTTTTCGTAACATTTCGGAGTTTATGAAATTTTGGAGCGTTACAAATAGTGGTAGTTCTAAAGTGATAAATGAATCTCTCGATATTTATGGACTTAGATTGCTCTGCTCTGGTACATTGGCTTATTATCCCAATTTAATTTTCAATATTAGCACATCATTATGTGGGGTTGACATTAGGATTGGGGTTATCGTGAAGAGATAATTATTTTCAGCATTAACGCGTCATTGTGTGGGGTTTCTGTGAAAGGATAACCATTGCTTCTACTAAAAATTTACGAATTGCTTGCTCTACTTGGA
>NW_019252537.1:0-1242 GCF_002742605.1 Olea europaea var. sylvestris | reverse complement strand
GGTTTTTGTTTCCGATCAACTTGTCAAATTTTAGCCCATTCCGACACCGTCGCGAAAAATGACGAAATTGCCCCAGGCACGGTTTTTGTTTCCGAACTACCTGTAAAATTTTACCCCATTCCGACACCGTCGCGAAAAATGAGGAAATTGCCCCTGGCGCAGTTTTGTTTCCGACCAACCTGTCAAATTTTAGCCCATTCCGACACTGTCGCGAAAAATGACGAAATTGCCACAGGCACGATTTTTGTTTTCGATCAACCTGTCAAATTTTAGCCCATTCGACTCCGTCGCGAAAAATGACTAAATTGCCCCTGGGGCGGTTTTTGTTTCTGATCAAATTGTCAAATTTTAGACCATTTCGACATCGTCGCGAAAAAAGACGAAATTGCCCTTGGCGCGATTTTTATTTCCGATCAACCGTCAAATTTTAGCCCATTCCGACACCATGGCGAAAAATGTCGAAATTGCCCCCGGCGTGATTTTTGTTTCCGATCAACCTGTCAAATTTTTGCCCATTTCGACGCCATCGCGAAAAACGACGAAATTGCCCCTGGCACGATTTTTGTTTTCGATCAACCTGTCAAATTTGAGCACATTCCGACACTGTCGCGAAAAATGACGAAATTACCCTTGGCACAGTTTTTGTTTCCGATCAACCTGTCAAATTTGAGCCCATTCCGACACCGTCGCGAAAAATGACGAAATTGCCCCTGGCGCAGTTTTTGTTTCCGATCAACCTGTCAAATTTTAGCCGATTCCGACACTGTCGCGAAAAATGACGAAATTGCCCTTGGCACAGTTTTTGTTTCCGATCAACCTGTCAAATTTTAGCCGATTCCGACACTGTCGCGAAAAATGACGAAATTGCCCTTGGCACAGTTTTTGTTTCCGATCAACCTGTCAAATTTTAGCCGATTCCGACACTGTCGCGAAAAATGACGAAATTGCCCTTGGCACAGTTTTTGTTTCCGATCAACCTGTCAAATTTTAGCCGATTCCGACACTGTCGCGAAAAATGACGAAATTGCCCCTAGCACGATTTTTGTTTCCGATCAACTTGTCAAATTTTAGCCCATTCTGACACCGTCGCGAAAAACGACGAAATTGCCCCTGGAGCGGTTTTTGTTTCCGATCAACCGGTCAAATTTCTGCCCATTCTGACACCGTCGCGAAAAATAACGAAATTGTCCCTGGCGTAGTTTTTGTTTCCGATCAACCTGTCGAATTTTAGCCCATTCCGAC
>NW_019252536.1:0-1242 GCF_002742605.1 Olea europaea var. sylvestris | reverse complement strand
CACCCCACCCTTAAGCCAAATAACTATACTTACCCCTCTCTCTTTAAGGCTTGTGGGTCCTATCAATGGCTAAAACACGGTCGAGCACTACACACCCATGTACTGAAATTTCTTGACACCCCATATGATAACTTTGTTCAAGCTTCATTGCTTAATTTTTATTCTAGATGTGGCAAAGTAGGTATTTCCAGGTACTTTTTTGATCAGATTATTGAACCAGATTTGGCCTCATGGAACTCTATACTATCATCTTACATGCGTAATACTACAGTTCCTTTTTCTGCTAATGCAAGTAACTTTGGTGGAAGTACTAGTTTGTCAATGGAAGTCTTGAATTTATTTAGCCGGATGCAACAATCCTTAGTTAAGCCTAGTGAAGTTACTCTTGTCGCATTAATTAGTGCTTGTGCTGAACTTGGTGCACTCAATCAAGGAATATGGGCTCATGCTTATGTAATTAGAAATCATCTTAACCTTAATCGTTTCATTGGAACAGCGTTAATTACCTTGTATGCAAACTGTGGGTATCTTAATTTTGCTAGTCTACTGTTTGACCAGTTGCTTCAGAAGGACATATTTTGTTACAATGCTATGATTAGAGGGCTTGCAATACATGGTCATGGGCACGAGGCACTTGACCTATTCAAGAAAATGAGAAAAGAGGGTTTGGGCCCGGATGATGTAACAATATTAATCATAATTTATGCTTGCTCACATGTGGGATTGGTGGATGAAGGGTGCAAACTCTTTGAGGCAATTAAGAGTGACTATGGACTTGAACCTAAACTTGAGCACTATTGTTGCCTGGTGGATCTTTTGGGTCGTGCAGGGCAGCTTAAGGAAGCTGAAAAGTTGGTTGGGACCATGCCTCTGAAACCTAATGCAATTTTTTGGAGGTCTTTACTTGGGGCAGCAAGAGTTCATGGGAATTTAGAGATAGGTGAACTTGCACTACAACACTTGGTACAATTAGAGCCAGAAACTAGTGGGAATTATGTGCTTTTGTCAAATATGTATGCTCACATGAATAGATGGGATGATGTGAAGAGGTTAAGAAAATTGATGAAAGATCATTGCATCGATAAAATGCCCGGTAGTAGCATGGTTGAGATTGATGGTGCAATGCACGAGTTCCTTACTGGTGACAAAACACATCCACGTGCAAAAGAAATATATTTGAAGGTGGAAGAGATGAACAGAAGGTTACAAGAATGCGGTCATCAGCCAAGAACCAGAGAAGCG
>NW_019252535.1:0-1242 GCF_002742605.1 Olea europaea var. sylvestris | reverse complement strand
ATCATTCAATTTCTTTTCTTTATCAGTTGGATTGGATGAAGTAAAGTCGTGTGTGAAAATGGAGAAATGCAGTGGACGTGACCGTGTACGGAGTCTCTTTTATAAATATGAATATATCAAATTTCTCATTGATCCTATCGGCCTTCATCTCTCTTCGCCACTAATTTTAACAAATTGTTATATAAAATTAAATCAAATATCATACAACATAATGTAAAATACCAAAAAAAAAAACTATTCAAAGTCAATATATATCTCAAATGATTCATAGCCATACGGACATGTCAAAAAATTCGAATGACATATATTGCAATTTCTCTCTTATGAATATAACATAATATAGATTATAATTAAATAGCACATAGATTACAACTCTCAAAAGTTAGATAAAGAACAATTTATTTATTTATTTTTTTAAGTTTTTCAATTTCAAGTGTTAATTTCCAATCTTAGCCAAAATAACGTTCATTGAATATTTTGAATTTTGATTTGATTGGGACTTTCTTTTGTATTGACATTTTAAAAAAATAATAAAAAATTATTAGTAGCTTAAATCACCATGTCCGACCTTTTTTTTTACGTCACTATCCATGTAGCTTAGTAGTGCTTTTAAAAACGAGTGATGTTCGGTTTCACAATTTTCTCAAATTCATTTAAGATCATATGAAACTTTAGGAATAAGAATTAAGGATCTAAACCATGCACAATAGGGGCAAAAAATTAAGGATCCAAACCACGCGCAGCAGGAAAAAACCTATGATTGTCGTTGTATTACTATGAATTAACTTCTCCAAATATTTTAGCAAATTCTCATTCTTCAGTTATATATTCATGTGAAGGGAAGGACTATAAATGAAACGGTTATGGAAAAGGTCATTGTTCAATAAGAATGGAAAGTGTTTATATTCGGAATAGAATAAAATTTGGAAAACACATTTAGTTGATGAAGTTTTACATGAGTGACAACTAAAAAGAAACCCCATTGGGGACTGAGGCCCTAACCTTTTCTTGCAAGATTTGTTCCAAGAAACTAAGACTATAACTGTCCGGTGAGGTCTCTCTATATTTGCTGTCTCTTTACTTCTTGATACGTAAGCTCCTATTTTTTTATATATTTAATACACTGTCTTGTGCTGGTACATCATTTTTTGTCTATTATGGTGGGATAATAGGTGAGTTACGTGAAAATATTACAACTACAGTCCCAGTGGAGTGACCCTCCACTCTGCCCTTTCTTCATCA
>NW_019252534.1:0-1242 GCF_002742605.1 Olea europaea var. sylvestris | reverse complement strand
CGTGATTCAAAATGATAAAATGTGAAGGAAGAATAAATTTGTGTATATATTCCCTTGGATAAATACATCCTAGATATTTATAAATATATGCTTAGGAATTATGACAAAGTATCTCTTGAATCTTAATATCCCCTCAAACTCGAGACAATCTTGAGTTAGGAAATAAGATCTTGAATAGTGATGGCAAAAAAAAACCTGTCCCGCCCCGTGAAGAGAAAAAAATTAAAACTAATTTTATTTCTCGACAATTCACCCTTTAAAAACTCATTTTGAATTTATATTTTATTCTTAGCATAATTTGAAATTTTGAAAATATAAAATAATAATAATAATAATAATAATAATAATAATAATAATAATAATAATAATAATAATAATAATAATAATAATAATAATAATAATAAATGGGGCAAGCCGCCACCACATTCTGAACCCGTCCCGCTGCCATCTCTAATCTCGAACACATTCGAGAGAAAGAACTTTAGTGAAGATATGAGTAGGGTGGTTGATTGATGAAATGGAAGCAAGTTACACTGTACCATTACGAATGTGTTGACTCACACAATGACGATCTGTCTCATATGTTTCTTACGTTCATGAAAGACGTCATTATGAGCAATTTGAATGGCACTCCAATTAAGAAATAAGAGAATCGCCCAAAGGGAAAAAAATAAAAATAAAAAATTTCTGTAATAGATCATCTCTTTGTAGGATATTGGTGGCCCAATTAGAGTCACAATATGAAATTACAAAGATGGGTGAGATGAAATGACCCCTTCAATCCAGTTCATATAATGTCTTTTTCAGGAGCTAGAGAAAATGCATTGTAATTGTTAGAGAAGACTGATCTTCACATATCGGAGAAAGTGAAGAACCATGGCATATTGAGTAGATCGATGTACTACCATAAACTAAAAAATCATATGTATTGCGTACACAATGTCGAGCGTATGACAGTGAGATATACAAATCTAGCAAAAAGCTGATTATAAAAAGGGAGGATTGGAAAGACGAGTCCCATTAGTTTGTGTTTAGCATTCATCTAAAGAGGTAGAAAGGTAATCTTTGCCGGTTAAACCTACTTGAAAAATAAGCTCTAAAGCATGTTTGGCTTAAAACACACAATACCCATAAGACCGAGTAGTGACTTCAAATCCCAAAGATAGCTAATTATCCTGAATCCTTTATTTCAAACGGGAGATTAAGATGTTGTATAAGGTCATGTATTCCATTAAGATCGTC
>NW_019252533.1:812-1242 GCF_002742605.1 Olea europaea var. sylvestris | reverse complement strand
TTCAGCCCATTCCGACATTGTCGCGAAAAATGACGAAATTGCCCCCGGCGCGGTTTTTGTTTCCGATCAACCCATCAAATTTTGGCCCATTCCGACACCGTCGCGAAAAATGACTAAATTGCCGTTAGCTCGATTTTTGTTTCCAATCAACCGGTCGAATTTTAGCACATTCCGACACCGTCGCGAAAAATAACTAAATTGCCCCTGGTGCGATTTTTGTTTCCGATCAACCCAGCAAATTTTAGCCCATTCCGACACTATCGCGAAAAATGACGAAATTACCCCTGGCGCGGTGTTTGCTTCCGATCAACCTGTCAAATTTTAGTCCATTTCGACACCGTTGCGTAAAATGATGAAATTGCCCCCGGCGCAATTTTTGTTTCCCATCAACCTGCCAAATTTTAGCCCATTCCGATACCGTCGCGAAAAA
>NW_019252533.1:0-341 GCF_002742605.1 Olea europaea var. sylvestris | reverse complement strand
ACCCGCCAAATTTTAGCCCATTCCGACACCGTCGCGAAAAATGATGAAATTGCCCTTCGCGAGATTTTTGTTTCCGATCAATCTGTCAAATTTTAGCCCATTCCGACACCGTTGCGAAAAATAACTAAATTGCCCCTGGCGCGATTTTCGTTTCCGATCAACCCAGCAAATTTTAGCCCATTCCGACAATGTCGCGAAAAATGACGAAATTGCCCCTGGCGCGATTTTTGCTTCCGATCAACCTGTGAAATTTTAGCACATTCCGACACCGTTGCGTAAAATGATGAAATTGCCCCCGGCGCAATTTTTGTTTCCCATCAACCTGCCAAATTTTAGCCCAT
>NW_019252532.1:0-1242 GCF_002742605.1 Olea europaea var. sylvestris | reverse complement strand
GACGTAGAAGAGTGGTAATACGAACCGGCGGGAACAGCTCAGCTTAGCTTTGCAGCACTCTTTTTAAGATTTTTTTGGGACGGGTCCGTTTGGGGTGCAATTCAAAAAAAAGGTTGGACCTCAAAAATTGAGTTATCACCGTTTTGCCCCTGGAGTTTTGAGAGGGAAGTAAATCGTGGGATGTGCTCCAGCAGGTCAGGGAACAAGAGTTGCCTGTACACTGCATCTACAAGGAATTCAATTTCATGTCTCAAGAATCAAACTTCCACACTGCTGCTGTCAGCAAAGCGTGAAATAACCTCACTCCTATCCTTAGCACTACTAGACTATGCCCCAGGAGCTGTTTAGGGTGCAATTCTTTCGTACAAGTTTGCGTGTTAGCCCTAATTTGATAACAATTTTTCACCCAAAAAATTTAATTTTTCATCACTCTTTCACTATTTTAACTGTCATTTTTTACTTCTTCACTCACAAATAAGACCCACTTTTTTCTCTAACAGTCAAAAAATCAATTTTCATAATCAATACTGAATAGACCCTTAATAGGATAAATATATATTTACTCATGGTTAAAGAATGGTGTCCCCCCCCCATAATGTATGGCGAGCCTCCGTGTGAATTTAAAAATGACAACCCGTGATATCCAGCTCTATTGTAAGTACTCGATGAAAAAATTCGATACATATAACATTGTCTGTGTCAATAAGCACGTTGTGGGTGATTAATTGAGGGAATAATCCCCTCATCAAGGGGCACATGGGCCCTAGATTTGTTGGCGCCCCCCAACAACCCTCCTCTAATAGGGGGCGCCAACAGCAAGCCCTTTAATGGAGAGCTCCAAGTCCAAATTTATTTATTGGGTAATTAGCATAAAACGTGATTACCGTTCAATATTGTTGTGAAAAATATCATTCTCTTCTACTTTTTGGCATTTTCAAACTTACTTTCACCTTTTATTGTGGAAATCATCTTTTTCATCCATTTCTCTAGAAGTGCGTGCGGCCTGATTCTGTTCGATTTTAAAGGGAGCCGAACCGACTACTATTGAGAATGTTTGAAATGGAACGTTGGTTTCATATCCAACTATAGAAGCAAATACTTGTGAGACTGAAAATAGATAAAAATGGAGTATGGAATCACTTATCATTCTTGTAATATAATAACACAAAAAATCAATTGAACAAGGTAACAAACAAAAATTCACTCCAAAACTCAAAATCAATTCATAAAGGTGAAAAAAAA
>NW_019252531.1:0-45704 GCF_002742605.1 Olea europaea var. sylvestris | reverse complement strand
TTGCAAGCATGAACTCCCCCTCTCACCCCCATTCTCAAATAAAATAAAAAAGAAATGAAATGAAAAGTTCAAAACTAGAAAAGCAGAGAAAAGAAAGGAAAATGCAGAAGTGTCCAATCAGCTAGGTAAAATCAATAGACAAACACCTTACATGCTGAGGATTTACCAGTTTCGAGACTGAATTAGGGATAACAGTGATTAAATTAATTGTTGAAATAACAAGCAATAGGATCTGACACCTTGCAGAGAGATAATGGCGGCGGAGATATTATGGACCTAATCTTCAGCAAGCATCTCTCAGACATATCTCTGTCCCTTTTGTCAACACTTACAAGTCGTCTATAAATTGGAGGAGCCCATACATTTGACATTTCTTTCATCTTTTCAGCTAATGAACTAGTCAACTTCACCACAGCCTGTTACAGCACACCAAAAGAAAATTAATAGAAAAAGATGACCCAACCCATAAAGCGTATTAAGCATATGCAATACATCCACATATCAAAGAATTTTCAAAGACAAGAAAATTTTTCAAGTGGATGAAAGATAGGGTACAACATTATTATAGCACTGTAGTTTGTAAAAAACTATTTACAGCCAACAATTTTGAGCATATGGCACTTGGCAGGCAATATGCTTGATTAAAACTTACAGTGAATACATTGTTCAATTTTGTTCAATTTCCATGATATTTCTTTGCCTAACTGTTTGTAGATAGCGCATACAAGACTGAAAAACTATTATCTTTATTGAAGAGTCTTCTAATTCAAATTCAATTAGAAATAAGTTCGAGAATCTTGGCTAGCTAATTAACGCAGTTTGTGTCTATGAAACAGAATATTTTTTGGCTTTGCTACTGAGAATATTATTGTCTTTTCATCCTTCAGAACTAACTGTCATGTGCATTAAGAATACTTCACAGATGAATGCCTAAGGAACTTGCTTTTTGCAGTTTGCAGTGCAACCCCATAGAAAGATGAGCAAAAATATGATGTTAGGATGTTGGAAATGCGCCAGTACCTGCATTGCTTCAAAGGTTGCCGAAAAGGAACCTATAGGATTGTCAAGAGCATGGATGACTGCTCTCAGCAACGAATGCAAATTGTTAGCCAAAGTTGATTCACTAAATTGTTGGATTGATAAAATGTTATTCCAATAAAACTAAAAAGGAAGTCCAAGAACGCGAATTTATACAAAAGAAACTAAAGGACATACATCTCTTCATCGTAATTAGCGATATCGACGACAACAGGGGAGAGAATATCATGGATTGAATCCACAAGTATTTGAATGGAAGATGTATCTTCGGTGGATTGTTGTTGGAAGTGCAAGAGTTTTGAATAAGCTAAAGGCTTGTTTTTCGAGGATAAAAGACCTTTGATTTCTTCAATTTGCTCTTTGGATTCGGAAGTCTCCATTTTCACGATTTGTTTGTTACCTTCTGTTAGGGATTTTTGTTGTGCGAAAATTGAAAACTGCATCAATTTTGCCCTAAGAAAGAAAATGGCAGTAGAGTTTCTTGGCGCCAAAATGTAGTGAATCGAAAAACTCTGGAGAGGTCACCCAACTTTAAGCTAAGTTCTATTTGAGTTATTCAATTTTAAATTATTTCATGTTTGCCACTAAATATCACTTCCCCGCAAGACTTTCAATATGTTGATTCGAGGATAATGATCTTCTTTAGAGGATAGTTACTTTAGTACTAATTACTAACACGTAATGTTTAAATGTTGAGTTTGCCCGACGCATCATTTTGATAAAAATTTTGCATTCTCAAAAACACAACTTTGCCAATAAAAAGGAAAAAGAGTTAAAAAGAAACGATTTGACTAGGGATGGACACAATCCAATGTGTCGGCTCTTGAGTCAGGTTTGATTAATCCCTCTTCGACTCTTATTATTTTACTCATGAAGGTAACAATTTGACCGTTCTTTATGCTTTAACTTATTAAAGTCACCCCTAAATTGTTCATTTTAATGTATTCAATTATACAACCATCACGTCATTCTCTTTACAACAAATAGTTGTTGTCTTGATAACTTAACAAATTAACGCCTTGTTTGATCCACATTCTTTCAAAAAAATGCATTTTGAAACAGTGTTTTGACATCATTTCAATCGCACATTCTTCAATAAAAAAAATATTACAGTCAAATCTAAAACTTTTTCTTATTTTTTAACCACACATTTTCCATTCATAAATTTCAATTGCAACTTTTATATTTGTCTAATTAATTACACACGTCCACGAGCCATTCACACGTACATCAAATCTTGTAGGCATAAGTTGGCAAAAGGTTTGGTGAGGTATAATGACTCAACTTTGTTGATGAAAGATTCCTTTTCAAAAAAAAAATAATAATAATAAAAAAAAAATATATATATATATATATTGAAATTCATTTTTTTTATTTTGAAAATAAAATCGAGCCTCGAACATAGCAAATAAAAATTTTAAATGGACGAGGATTGCATTAGATTTTTAGGCACAAGGAATATCCTCAATTTCGAGGCCTTAGAATATGCTGGAGTAGAGTATTAAATTATCCTCAATTTATGCTTTTCTGACACGTAATTAATAAATGTCAATTTGAATCTCATGAATCAATAATGATGACCCATTATTAGGACATCATCGATCATTGAAGAAATATCTGCCATCTGATGATGACACCTCATAATTGTTGTATTCACGTGTAACCATCTCATTGGTCGCAACAATTCAAAACTTAATGATTGTGTGCAAACCCCAATGACTTCAAGCCAAATTTCGACCTAAGAAAGGACACCATCTTTTCTACTGTTGGATCCGAATCTCGATAAAAGACGTCATTTAAATGAGTTACGTTTAACCTTGTGTGACGGCTTGAGCATGTGATATACAAGTGACTCTCTAATTCAAATCTTGTGGTCGCCTATTTAAATGAAATTGCACGAAATTAAATTAAAGTAAGAAATAGTTGAAAACAATATTTTAACTTTATCCGACGATTTACTTTTCGCTCAGCATTTTTAGATCAAGTGATTTAGCACAACCGCTTGGAGAAATCTGGGCCAGGGGTATTTCTTAATCTCTACTTCCATATTTTCATTAACTTACTGGATCCATTGTTGCTTACAAGATCCTTGTTACAAATATCAGGTTCGATTTTCAAGTTTCAACTAATCATTTACTGAATTTTGCAGGGTAGCCAAGAAGAAGAAGAAGTTAGTTTTGTTGAAGAAGCCATGACGATCAAGACTACTATAGGAATAGTGGATAAGAAACTCGTCGTGAAGGGCCGGACGATATTGACAAATGTACCGGACAATGTGGTAGCGACGTCTGGTGCAGCAGCTGGGCCGATCGAGGGGCTTTTCTTGGGTGCAGTATTTGATCAAAAAAACAGTAGGCATGTGGTGTCACTTGGGACATTACGCAAAGTTCGATTCATAGCATGTTTTAGGTACCTTTTATGGTGGATGGCTCAGAAAATGGGGGATAAGGGAAGTGATATTCCAGTGGAAACACAGTTCTTGCTGCTGGAAACTAAGGATGAAATAGATAATAATGAAATTGTTTATACTGTCATCCTTCCTTTCATTGAAGGGCCATTTAAAGCTAGTCTTCAGGGGAATGACAAGGACGAGGTGGAGTTATGTTTAGAGAGTGGGGATAGTGAGACTGGTGGATCTGCATTCGATCATTCGGTGTATGTCTGTGCCGGTACTGACCCATTCGAGACCATACACGAGGCTATGAGGGCTGTGAGGTTGCATCTTGGGACATTCAGGCTAAGGGATGAGAAAAAATTGCCTGGGATTCTGGATTATTTTGGGTGGTGCACTTGGGATGCCTTTTACCGGGAGGTGTCTCAGGAAGGGGTTGAGGCCGGCCTACAAAGTCTCTGTGCCAGTCAAACCCCTCCTAAGTTCGTCATCATTGATGATGGTTGGCAAACAGTTGGATTTGACGACGACAAAAAAGAGCTTGAAAACGCTTATTATGTGCCCTTGTTGAGGCTGACAGGAATCAAGGAAAACTCAAAATTTCAGAACAAAGATGATCCGAACGTGGGAATTAAGCATATAGTCAACATTGCAAAAGAAAAGTACGGGTTGAAGTACGTGTTCATTTGGCACACAATCACGGGCTATTGGGCTGGGGTTCGACCAGGGGTGAAGGAGATGGAGGAATATGGATCTTTCCTTCAGTATCCAAAGTTGTCCGAGGGAGTAGTAGAGAATGAACCAGGGTGGAAAAATGATGCAATTACATTGGAGGGTTATGGTCTAGTTAATCCCAAGAATGTGTTCAAGTTTTACAATGATTTGCACAGCTATTTGGCCTCTGCTGGAATAGATGGGGTCAAAGTGGATGAACAATGCATATTGGAGACCCTTGGGGCCGGTTTGGGGGGTCGGGTCGAGTTAACCAGGCAATATCATCAAGCGCTCGATGCTTCTGTTTCTAAAAATTTCCCTGATAACGGATGCATCGCCTGTATGTGCCACAATATTGATTCACTTTACTGGTATATAAATTTCTCGTCCATTCGCTTGTAACACTGGATTTACAAACATTTTTAATTACTTTTCTTTAATTAATTATAAGTAACTTTTTAAGCTTAGTCGCTATGTTCCGATGATTTTGTAAAACAGCTCAAAACAAACTGCTATAGTGAGAGCATCAGATGATTTCTTCCCTAGCAGACCTGTATCGCATACAATCCACATTGCTACTGTTTCATACAACAGTCTCTTCTTAGGAGAATTCATGGTGCCAGATTGGGATATGTTTCATTCTCTTCATCCGGCAGCCGAGTACCATGGATCAGCAAGGGCCATCAGTGGTGGACCTGTCTACGTTAGGTAACAAATCCTAGTTTAGTCAGTCTGTTGATAACAATCCTAGTTCGTTACAATTGACTATGTTGATTACTTGAATGACAGTGATGCACCTGGCAAGCACAATTTTGATCTTCTAAAGAAGCTTGTTCTTCCTGATGGATCGATTCTTCGAGCACAACTCCCTGGTCGGCCTACCAAGGATTGTCTATTTTCTGACCCTGCTCGTGATGGTGTTAGGTAAGCATTTTCAGCTCAAGATTTTAGTATTACCATCATTAAAGTCCAAGAATATAATATCTGATTAAGCAAAAAATCAATGATGTCAGCTTATTGAAGATATGGAACATGAACAAGTATACTGGAGTACTTGGAGTGTACAACTGCCAAGGTGCAGCATGGGATAGTGTTGAGAAGAAGAACACATTCCATCAAACTAAATCCGAAGCAATAACCGGCTTTTTCTGGGGCCATGATGTCCATCTTATTTCTGAAGTTGCGTTGGACTCCAACTGGAATGGACACTGTGCTGTGTATTCTAACCGGAGTGGTGATCTCGTCACTTCGCCATGCAATGTTGCCATGTCGGTGTCACTCAAGGTCCTCGAGCATGAAATTTACACGATTACTCCAATTAAAGTATTGGCATCCGGGTTCAGTTTTGCACCTTTGGGTCTCATTGACATGTTCAACTCTGGTGGAGCAATAGAAGGACTTGAGTATGAAGTTAAGACTGGTTCGCAGTCATCTGAAGAGATACTCGAGAATCTGAGCATAGGATGGGTTGCATTAGTGTCGATGAAGGTAAAGGGCTGTGGACGTTTTGGTGCCTACTCATCGGCTAACCCTAGAAAGTGCAGGGTCGGAATATTTGAGGTCGACTTTGCATATGAATTAGGCTCTGGTTTGGTAACACTTAACCTCGACGATATGCCTCCCGAGGATCAGAAAGTTCACAATGTTGAGATCGAGTTATGATCATTACTTCTAGGCCAAAATATGGAGCATATGATGAGGAGTTATGGAGAACGCCATTCTTTCATGACTGCTTATTTGCGAGCTGCTATGTATTTTCTACAAAGAGACGATGTGTTTGATCGATACAAAGATCACTATTTCCCCCTTTTCATATTATGTTGGGACTCATGTTATCTTTTAATAAACGCTTACCTTAGTGGACTCTGATTTTTCTCCTGTCCTTTGGCAAAATAAAATTGTCATCTTGTGCATTATTTGGGCATGTTTTTGTGCAAGTTAGCCATATCCATTGATTGTTTTGAAGACTTTGAGGATGTTTGGCTAAATGCAGAATGTTTACTATAAGTAAATAAGTAAGTTTTAAATTCACTAATATATTTTATTTATGAAATCCAAAAATAAATATACTATGTTGGATAGTAAAAGAGAGTTACTTCCAAATTGTCAACTCCTTCTAATTAAAAGCAAGAGAAAAGTAATTTTCTAATTCAAGGATCGACCCGACCAGACCCATTTCCACATCGAGGATCGATTTAGGCTCGTTGCCTCAATGTGGGCATAAACTAACCCATTTAGGGATATAGCCTGGGTTGTCTTTCAAAAAGAGGAAACTAGGTTAAGTACGGCCCAAATCAAAGAGAATTGATTACTACCCTAAATTACAAATTTATTCATTAATATCCTAACTAGCTGTAACTTCTACGTGAGATTAAAAGAAATCATACACAACCCTAACCAAGCCCTTCTCATGTTTCGTATTTCCTTCAAGCTTGAAAACATTTTTGTTTCCTCGCCTTTGAAATCGATGCCGCCTCTATTTCTCTTAAGTTTGTTTGTACGTTGCTTCTTGTTATTTGAGCGCCAACTATTAGGATTGTGGTGCGGTTGTGCGCCGCCTCTACTTGTCTTAGGTTGTGGTGCGGTGGTGCTTGTTGTTGTTTGGGTTGTGCGGGGTACTGTTTGGGTTGTGGTGTTGCTTGTCGCAGCCTATACTTCTCCCAGGCTATTGGTGGTGGTGTGGTAAATTTGTCATTTCGTACAATGCTTGAACCAAGAATCATAGCACCTTTGTTTTTATTGCTCGTCGGTTCATTAACAGCTGGCTTCTCCTTTTCCATGTTCATGCCTTCTTATTTACAAATTCAAATTTAGGAGCAATGTTCCATTGGTTTAGCTTCTCAAGGATTTCTATCTTGGCCTTTCCAATCAGCATTGTACAAAGTTCAGATTTAGACGATTCCTTTGTGCTTGTGGATTGGTGTCTAGTTGAAATAACTCTGTTGGCTTCAAGAGAACAAGACTGCCCTTTAGATTTCCAAATGAATTTGTATGAGCCATTGCCTCTTTGCTTCCTCTCTTTAAACTCTCAAAGACTGGACCCCGTGCACAGTTTCAGTAATTCTCATAGCTAAAATTGTTGCACTTTTGGAACGGGAGATTTTTCTATATGGCCTATTACTATTCCTTTTTATGGAAATGTCTATATTACCCTTAATGAAATGATTTTTTCTATATTGCAACATATGTCCTAATCTTTTAAATATTTTATCTTCTGTTTATTCTATTTTAGATATTTGAATATAAAATTATTCTATGATCTAATAAATAAGAATAATCCATAACATATATATCATATTTTCTTAATAAGATATCATATTTTTCAAATGGTAAATTTGTATTTTTTAATTGAGATATAATATTCTTTATTTCTTCTAACATTCTTTCTAATAAATTATCTAATCTTTCAACTGTATATCCTGACATTTATCAAAATAATCATCATGCAATTGTCCCTGTGATTCTTTTAAGATCTTAAAAAGATTAATTCTAATTTTAGCAAAAGTTTAATAGTTTTACCTTAGGTTTGATCTAGACTTGTATTTTTAGAATTGAGTGATCTTCGAGCTTTGAATTTGTAAACTGCTTCCTTCAACGGCCTCTTGCCTTCACGGAATTGTTACTATTTCAGCTACTTCCTCTCACTGTATCAACTTCTAAAGAATAAAATTCTAAACTTCTGTTAAAGAAAAACTTCTCTTTTTGCTAAAATAAGAAGGAAACTTTATATTAGATCCTTCAAGAATCTATGGGAAAAAGATTTAGAAACTCATATTGATATCAAAATATTAGAATTTTATTTCTTTTAGGATTGATACAAGACTTATATTTGGTACCAAGAGATTTTCCAGAAAAACTGATTTTTTAAACTAAGAATAGGCTATTGGTTACAACTCGAGAATTCAAGATAAGATGAGATGATATTCTTCTATGGTAATGTCTCTATTTATACAAGTTTTTGAAACTCTATTACATCATTAAATACATCAGCAAGGCACACTTGCCTTTCTATTTTCTTCCTTTGGTCTACATCTTCACATGGTGGTTCAACTTTCTTATCCAAAGAGCATATTTTTCTATTATTGCTCTTTATCTTCAATGCCTTCACATGTAGTATTATTGTTCTTCATACACCTTTGTCAAAAGGTGCTTTGTCTTCTTCTTTTATTTCTTCACATGCAGTTGGGGCACTCCCTTAGTTGACAGGATTCTTTTATAGTGGTAGGACATCCTGAAAATTTATGTATATCAAATCTAGTAATATAGTCTTTTAAAATTTATGATTTTGCATATCCTCCGTTGGATCCCAACATCCAATTTTCATATTGGCATAAGCACGAGAATTTTTTATCAAACAAATTTTTGGCAATGTTGTAAATGGCTTTAATTCCAAGTGTTCTTCTATGTCTGATCCATGATTTTGTCACTGTTGGGACTTTTCTATTATTTTCTGTAACGTCAATTTGGAAATTGGCTGCAACATATCCAATTGAGATTATGTGTTCAAGTGGATAGTAAACAACTCCATCATATTCTGGACTAATTGAATAGAATTTTAAAAAATCTTCCTTCACTTGGCAAATCTGGATACTTCCTTAATGAATATGTCATCAAACTTTGAAATTTCAATAAAATCTTTTCCTGGATAAATCAAATCCATGAATCTATAGTATGTTATGATTTTTATAAATGAAGGGTCACCTCCTTCCATGACTGTTATTTTGGAGTAAACATTATTTTCCAAAGAAATGAAATATGAATCACTTATTTTTATTTCATAAGAATTTTCACTATTTCGGCATATTTTTCTTCGTTTGGATCTAAAGGGAGTTTATCTTCTTGGTTTATGATGCTGATTGTTTTGATATCTCTTTTATCTCCATGTATTATAACTTTCTTAATTGATAATACAGAAATGGAATCTCCTTTATTATCAGTTGGTATGTTGTCACGTCTGGGTCAACTGCTACTTCTAGCTGTCCCTGTTTGGTATTGATTTAGAAAACTCATTTCTGAGCTATTTGGTATATCTGTTTCAAACAATATATTATTTAGTTGTGTTGCAATTGCATCAACTTGATTTTTGAGTTCTATGGCATATTTATGATGCTCAGTAGTGATATTCGACAATATTTTCATATTTGAGTTAAACATCTCTAAGATCTGGGTTGCTCCAGGATTTATATCTTCAGATTCTTCTTTAAGAAAATTTGTCCTTTCTTGTATGTGTAGAATGGATTGGTATAACTCCATGGCCTTAACTTTATCCATCAGCAAATTCTATGTTTTTGTTGAGAAAATCTGCAAGAAAATTATTAACTCATTTAATATGGACTATATCAAAATTATAAAATGCTAAATAAGCTTACTATCTATGAAACCTTTTGTATTGGGGTTCTGATGGTAATTTATTCCTGACTAGTCCTGCAACTTGAGAATTATCAGTTTCAATAATAAATTTCTTGGATAATAAAAATAATGAGAACTTTTTTATTCCTCTAATAATTGCTAGTAATTCTTTTTCATAAGTAGTACAATTTATTTTTGCTTGGTTAAAAGTTCCACTCGAGTATCTACAAATTTCATTAAGAACTGTTTTTAATATTGCTGCCCAATATTTATTTGAGGCATTAGTATTAACAATCAAATTATATTTTTCATCTGGTAATTTTAATTTTGGTAAATTTTTGCATTCTTCTTTTAATGATTTAACTATTTCTGTATGTTCTTCATTCCATCCCTTAGTATTTGTTTTTCTAAGTAAAACTTGAATTTTATGTCTTTTCTTAGAAATATTTTCAATAAATCCTTCTGCATAATTTAAACATCCTAAAAAATTTTGAATTTGTTCTTTGGGTTCTAATTTATCTGGAAAACTTTCTATCTTTTTGGATATATGAGTCTGTAATTTTATCCCTCTTTTATCAATTGATAATTCAAGAAAGTCTATCTTTTATTTTTCTATTATAGATAGAATTTAGATAGTACAATTCCTTCTTTTTTACATTCATTAATAAATTGGATTAAATAATTTCTATGCGCTTCTTTACTATTAGAACATATTAATATTCATCAATATAAACAATTAAAAATTCATTAAACTTTTTAAATATATTATCCATCTTTCTTTGATATATTTGTGGTGCATTTTTTAAACCAAATGACATAACTAATCATTCATATTTTCCTTGAGGTGTGTTAAATGCAGTATATTGTATATTATCTTCTTCCATTTTTACTTGCCAAAATCCTGATTTACAATCAAATTTAGAATAATATTATTTTCCTCTTGCAAGATTTATTAGTACTTCTTTATTTGGTAGAAAGTAACTATCAAATTTAGCATATTTGTTTAATTCTTTATAATTTATGACCATTCTAGTTTTTCCTCTAACTTGTTCAGAGTGTTTCATAACCATAAAGACTGGACTACTATGAGGTCCATTACTAGGTCTAATAAGTTCTTGTTCTAACAATTCTTTTATCAGATTTTTAAATTCTTATGTATCTTCTATAGTATACATCATTGGTCTTACTCTTATTATAACATTTTCTGTTAATTCTATTTTGGCTTTTGGGTGATGTGGTTTCTAAAATAATAATGGATTTTCTCCATAAACCTTTTATAATTGTTCAATGATTTTTTTTTTTATATTCATTTCTATTCTTGTTTTTAGAACCTTTTTATATAATATTCTTTTATTTTTTATTTTATTATTAAGAATTGATTTTTTCTCCTATTTATCACCACACTGAGCTGACTGAACTCTATAAGATTTAAATTCTCTATAAATTTTTAATAAGTGTCCACAAGGTGTTTGTAACATTATCATATAATTATTTTGTTTATAATATTAAAATTGTTGTATGAAATCATTTCCTAATAATATATCACATTCTAATTTATCATATTTATAAATTTTATTTATTGTTACTTTTTTACTTCCAAGAATTATATTAACTTTATCAGCACTATTAATTATTTGAGTACTTTATTCTGTAACACCGGTTATTTTTATATTACTATTATTATTCCGTGATTTTATTAAAAAACTTTTAAATATTGTTATATCACTTCCTGTATCTATTAAAGCACAAATTGTTATATTTGTTTCTACAATAGTAATTTGTATATACACAGCTAATGAAAAATTTATCTGATTATTCATCTAATTCTTTTTACATAATGTAATTTGTTCATTATGAACAATATATAATCCTTCTCTTTTTATACTATAATCTTCTAATCCATTTAGAAAACTCATTCCTACAAGTATATGTGGATTTATATCCATACTTTTATCTATGTAACATGGTACTAAAAGATCTATTCCTCCTATTTTTATTGGTACCTTAACTTCTAAATCTATTATATGTACTTGTCCATCAAAATTTACATACTTATATGGCTCAATTTTATGAGTTATTAGGCCTTTATTTCTAATCGAAGCTATATGACATTCACTAACTCCTGTATCTATTAATATATTTGGTCCATTTATATTTTCTCTTCCATTATAATATTCTCCTTCTATTTTCATGTTTCCAGCATTCCTATATAATTTTACTTCTTTTATTTTATTGATTTCTTCTAAATGGTTTTTATTGAGTATTTTAAAACTTTTTGATCTTTTAATTAATTTTTCATCCTTAAATGTTCTGTTATTAAAACATTCTTGTTTATTTAATTCTGTTATTTCAGGTTTATTTTTTGCTATACTAAATTCATATTCTTCTGGAATTAAACTTATTTGTTTATTTGGTTATATTATTTTACTAATATCTTTACATTCTTTATAAACTTCAATATATGGTTTATTGAAATAAATATTCCCATAATTAGAATTGATAAATGTGTATAAAGCTCTATATTCTATAGTCATAATTTGATCACCTGGTTGCATAATATCATCTCTACGAAACTTGAAAAGTAGTCCTAAAACTTCATTAAAATTTCTATCTTTCAATAATACACAATATTTTGGATAATATGAAAACATAATTTTTTGATATGCTAAATTTCTTTCTATTGTTCCTAAATGACTATCTTTTAAGTTTATTATTCTTCCATCATGTAGAGTTATGGTTAAGGGTGAATCTATCCCTTCTCTAAATAGTGATTTAAACTTTTTTTTTTAAACTTTAATTTTATTATTCAAATAAATGCCTCACTTGTGGTAGAGGAAAAACCGTGGTTACATCTCAAAACAACTAAAACAAAAAGCCTACAAATCGTTAACCTCGTAGGTATTGAAGTTCCCATCTGTCCGTTCTCAAAATGCCAAAGAGGATCATCGGCAAAATACCTGTAGAGTAAAGTTCCAAGTCAGAACCACCCACACCTTCCTTAGCAAGAAAATCCGCTGCCATTTTCGCTTCTCTAAAGACATGGAACACTCGTGCATCCAACTTACCAATCAAACCCATGACATCCTCCCAAACATCATGCAAACTCCACATAGAGCATTTGCCCTTCATTACCCATTGCATCACCAGAAGTGAGTCAAATTCCACCATAACCCCGTAAAAACCCAAATCATGACATAAATGTAGACCATCTTTAAGAGCAAAAACTTCAGCACTTACATTTGAAGACACGTCATAGTGGTGTGAAAAACCAGCAACAAATTTTCCTTAGGAGTTACGGATCAGTCCTCCACCCTTAGCTTTTCCTGGGTTTCCTCTAGCAGCTCCATCAACATTTAATTTAAAACTGTAATGTGGAGGTTTTTTTCCAAGAAATAGGAATTGCTTGAATAGATTTCGTGGGCGCAACAGGACAATGAAGTGTAATCAAACAGCGTTCATCACCATAGGATAACCTTTGAACCTTCGAAATAAGGCCTGCAGTATCCGTTAGAACATTTTTAACCATCCAAATCACTCTTTGCCATTAGCTAGGGATTCCTTCCATTCTAGCGCTACATCGCACTTTCCATAGAGTCCAAGAGATTATGATAGGAGTGATACCCCGTAATATCCCAAACTGTCTCGAACTTGAGGAATGAGGCCACCAAACTTGCATCATGCCCTTCCAAGAGATCACACGTGGTAAACATAAGTTAAGATGAGAGGCAAAATATTTCCATATTCTCAAAGCGATGTCTCCTGTACATAGGATATGATCAACAGATTCCACAACAGACATCTTACAACAATCACATTTCGATGCCAAAGGAATCCCTAAAGATTGGATAATTTCATCGGTAGTGATTTAAACATTATTTGTATTCTTGCTAAATAAACATATTGAATTTTTTCACTTTGTTTTTTACTAATTTTTGTTAATAGTTCATCAACTGTATTTTTTGTTAAAATATTTAATTTATTTTGTCCATGAGTTGTTTTTACATCTATGATTTTTTCTATTTTGTGATATTCATTTATTGCTATTCTTTCTTTTTTCCAAATTCTATCAAATACTTCCCATTTTCCTATTTATAAGTCTAATGATAATTTTTGCAATTTTCTAAACTTGTTATTATCAAAAGTGACTTTTAATCCATATCCTTCTATTCCTTCATATTCTTGTATATTTATATTATTATTTTCTATTTCCTCAATTTCTCTATTCAGATCCTGATCTATCTTTTTCTGTTTCACTTATATATACTTCTTGATTATAATATTCTTCAATATCTGATATTTCACTTAATTCATCATTTATTTCTAAATATTCTTTTTGTAATATTCTAACTTTCTTTTTATCACAAGCAGGGCTTATATGACATATTTCTCCACAATTCTAACATTTACATTGACTTTTACCTTTCTTATAATTCTTATTTTTCTGCTGATTATATTGGTTATTTTTTCTTTTATAATACCTTCTTCTGGATTTTATATATTTTTTATTAAAATTTCTAAATTTTTAAAACTTTTTATCTTTAAACTTTCTTTTATTAACTCTTCTTTCAGGATTATATCCCCACTGCACAGGGATTTTCATATCTTCACAACATATTTTAGTTAATTTTCCTAATTTTTTCATTAATTGTCTTTGTTGACATATATATGTAAGTCTTTCAAATAAAATTTTTATTCTTGAACCTAAAGTTTTAGGTATTCCAATATTATCTCTAACATATTTTTCAAATTCTATTTTAAAATATATTGCCCAAGAACCTGATAATTTGTTATAGTACATATCTTGGTATACTTCTTGATTTTCATTACTATAAAATTGAACATAATAATAGTTTCTAAATTCACAAGTATATTTTTTTAATTTTACACATATCACATATTGTTAAATTTATTAATTTAATCCTAGCACTATCTTTTTATCTTATTTCTTCTCTTTCAGCATTTCGTATCCAATTTTTTCCTAAAAATTCATCAGAAATATATTCTACTAATTTTTATATACTTTGTCTATCTGATTTTATTATTTTTGTCTGTACATTTCTTTTTATTAATGTTTTTGTATCATTACATATTCCTTCCCATCAATTTCTAACATCTCCTTCAAAGGATGCTATTAGGAAATATATTCTTCTTTCAGTACTTTCCCATGTGTCATCTTTACTATATAAAAAGAATAATATCATTGAGTCTACCCAAATTAATAAGGCTTTTTTAGTATCTATTTTACAATTTAAATCTAGTTTTGTTCCTCCATGTTTAATTGGTTTATCATAATTATCATTTAATTTAAACCTATCTTTATATTTATTTCCTTTAGATGGTTGTTCATCTCTTACTTTATCATAAAATTGTCTATATGGTTTATTATATATAGGTGCATAACTTTCATCTGTGTCATGTAATTCTTGTTTAGAGGTTCCTGTTGAATTAGGTCCTCCTCCAGTATTCATTAAAACTTGGTATTCACTCGTATCAGTTAAGCTTAATTGATCAAAATTTTATATTAATAAATCTAACTCTTCATTCATCTTTATCTTCTTTTTCTTCTATTTTTAATTTTCTCAATGATTTTTCTCTAAATTATTTTTCTTCTTCTAATATTTTTGGTAATATATTTTTTCTAAATTCATCATCCATGCCTCCTGTTTCTACTACTATATTTTCTTTTTCTATATATTTTTTTCCTATTCGAGTCATTTTTTTTCTATAAGTTTTTTTTTATCTATTCTCTTATCTTTATTCTTATTATTTTCTTTTAATTCTCTAATCTCAATTTTTAATATATTTATATCATTTCTTGTTTCTTTTACTTCATTTCTCAAATCTCGTATATCATTATTAACATTTTTATTAATGATTTTAATTCTTCCATATATTCACTTATTGACATCTTAATTTTTTCTTATTTCTAACTCATAAGTTAATTTGCATCTTTTATCTTTTTTTTTTATCTATTATTTTTCTAAATCTCCTCTCAACTGTTTCTGGATCTACTAATTCTTCTTTAACTATAGTAAAATATTTGCTCTCAAGTCTTAGTCTTTTACATTTTAGTTTTATTAATTGTCGTATTCTCATTCCTTCTGGTATTAACATTATATTTCATATTTCTTCTTGTATTTTATTCATTTTTAAAAGTAATTTATTTAATTTTTTATGAGTATTATCAATTGTACTCATATTTTTCTTTATAATATAGATTATTTTCTTCATCATCATATATATTAATAATTTTTTTATATGTATAAATATATTTTATTCTTTCTATTATTAAATTTTCTAATATTTGTTCATTTATTTCTTTAGGAAGTTCTTTAATTATTGTCAAAGTTATTATTTTTAATTTATTACGAATAGGTTTTAAAAATATATAACTACATTTTTCTTCTTCTAAACACCAATAATTACCTATTTTCCTTAATTTAATTTCCATAATCTCTATGGCTCTGATACCAATTAGGAGGGGGCTACTTAGAGCGAACAAAAATCAATTAAATCAAATAAAAATATTAATCAAAAATTAAATAAAAATTATCAAAACTTCACTCAATATTTAATTTTAAGGACTAAAATAGAAAATTTCTATATTATGATGCTTTGTTATGTAATATTCAAATGGAAGGCATTTTTGGTATGTAAATTGCCTAAAGGTCATTTTGGAAAAGCAACCCTTTTGAAAAGATTATTTTCATGTATTTCCCCCTTTTGGAACCCCCTACTGTAGCTTTTGACTAAATTGTGTTGTGTTAATTACTCGTATTGAATTAAGCTTTTGACTAATTTGTCTATGTACTGAGTGGGTGTGTGTCTATATATATATATATCATGTGATTATTTACATATGAGATCGATCATTACTATATTGAATACATGAATGTTATCGACGTGTGAAATTGAATAATTTTATCACTCTCATCTTAAATTAAACAAATAGACTGCAAAACTGTTGTTATTTCTAAATTTCTACCAACAATCTTAACAGAATAAAATAGATTTGTCACTTTTTTTTTAGTGTTAGTGACTTTTTTCAATTTTGTCACTTTTTGAGCGTTTGTCACTTTTTTAGTTTAAGTCACTTTTTTGAATTCTATCACTTTTTTAAATTCGTCAAGTTTTTTAAATTTCTGTCACTTTTTTGAACTTTTGTCACCTTTTCTAGTAATTGTCACTTTTTTTAAATTTTTTTTTGTCATTTTTAAAGTGTTTGTCATTTTTTTCAATTGCCTTTTTTAAAATTTTATTACTTTTTTTAGTGAAATACACCACTTTCTAATAAAAGTGACATTATATGTAATTTTTAATAAAAAGTGATACTAAACTTTTAAAAGTGACATTGTGTCACTCTTTTTTTTTTTTTTTACTTTTCTTTAAAAAAAAAGTGACAATTTTTATTAAAAAAGCCACATTGTGTGACTTTTTAATTTTATACAATATTTTTTAGTTTCAAAAAAATTTTCATATGATTTTTCAAAAGACTCATAATTTTAAGGATATTTTTGTAAGTTGTCCTTTCAAAAATAAGGATCGGTACAAAGATCTCACCAATATTGTGCTTGTGGGCCATACCGGTCCAATCTACAATTGTTTTATAATTTTATTACCTTTTAAATTAAGTCATAATTCAAATAAATAAATATTTTTATTGATGTGTTGCAGACTACATTATATTTTTTGTGAAATATAAAAAATATTTTACAATTACAATTTATTAGTAGTGATAGATACAAAATTAGAGGTTAATTATATTCTAAATAAGTTGACAATAGATTGTGTTAAAAAAAGGTCCAATCCTTATGGTAGTCGTTTAGATAATCAAGTTCAACACGACTTGTTCATTATGACGGACCAAACCATAAATTGACCCGAACCCAATCGGGATGGTTCAGTCAAGTTTTAATAGGGTGGGTCATGCCCAACCTTGACCGCCTGACCTATTTTAACACAACTAAATGAAAAACTTTACCAAATTACCTTTAAAAAAAAAAGGTTGAACCCCATTCTTGAGGGTCCCCATCGTCCCGCCTCTAGAATTTTGTGAGGGAGGTAAATCGCGGGATATGCCCCAGTAGGCCAGGGAACAAGAGTTGTCTGTACACTGTGCCTACAAGAAGTCCAATTCCATGCTTTAGGAATCGAACCCCCACACTGCGACTTTTGGCAAGACGTGAGATAACCTCACTCCTGTCCTTTACACCACTGGGCTATGCCCCGTGGGACTTTTAAAGGTTGAACCCTAATTTTGAGGGCCCCCACCTTCCCGCCCCGTCCCTAGAGCTTTGTGAGGGAGGTAAATCGCGGGATGTGCCCCAACAGGCTAGGGAATAAGAGCTGTCGGTACACTACGCCTACAAGGAGTCCAATTCCATGTTTCAGAAATCGAACCCCCACACTGTGGCTGCCAACAAAGCGTGAAATAACCTCACTCCTATCATTTACACTACTAGACTATACCCCGGGGGGCAAAAGGAAAATTTTACTTATTTCTATGCCTAGCCAAACATGCTGTCAACATTAAATTTTATACATTCTATTAGTGAATGACTTCAATGCCCCTAAATATATAAACTGTGGTCCATATTAGAAGGAAATCCTGTAATCTTATCTTGTGCAGCCTATACTGTCACAACCTTCAATTCTTTGCCACCAAAAAAAAAAAAGTAAAAAAGATTTAAAAATGGCAGCAGCAGTTTCATCTTCTTCCTTACCAGCAGTGCCTGTAATATCACTATCTAATAGGAGACAACTGATTATATGCAAGGCAGTAAATGAGGCCTCTCTTTCTCCTCCAATTCTCTCCAAGAGAAGCCTTTGCGTTAGTATAAGTTCCGTATGTGTGCTCGCCTTAACTGGTAAAGGCCATTTTGATGCCAATGGAGCCATACTGGAGGCGGACGATGATGAAGAACTCTTGGAGAAAGTGAAGAGAGACAGGAAAAAGAGAATTGAAAGACAAGGTGTCATCAAGTCATCAACCAAAGAAACAGGTTAACTTCTTCCTTTGTATTTTCTGGTTAGTGGATTTTGTTTTATGGGCATGTGTGCTGTTTTTGAGTAATTTTGAGTTGATGTGTTTATTGGATTCATGTCATAGATAATTTTTCTAATGATCTTGATAAAAAATTGGAAACAAAGAATCACTATTATTACTAGAAATTCTATTGCAGAATTTTCTTTTGCAGTGGACTATTGGCCTTTAAGTAAGTTATGTTTGTTCAGAAGTTTGAAGTGGAGAATCCCTGTACAGGACAATGAAATCACCAATTACAGTATTTTCCACTATGGTCTTTTAGCTCACTTATTTGCTAGAATGCATAGAGGGAAGAATAAAAGAGAAACTCGATGTAAAAGAAAGGAACTAAACTGCTTTATGATTAATAGAATGGAAATTTTTAGACAGAAATCCCATGATGTTGTAATGTTGCAGCATACCTGCAAGATCTTGTTTATAAACTGAGCAAAGTGGGTCAAGCCATTGAAAACAAAGATCTATCTGCTGCAAGTTCAGTTCTTGGTCCAAGTACTGATACAGAATGGGTTTCAAAAATCAATTCAGCATTTAACAAGGTTTTTTCTGAAATACTTTCATGCTTTGTCTCTGTCAGTTTCTGCATGAAACGACAATTGTTTATGTAATTGTGGCTTATGTTTCTTACACCTTCTCCCGGTAGTTGAGCTCTAGCCCTGAAGAGAAAACCGAGGTCGACAACTTCAACTCCTCACTCTCGTCTTTAATTTCATCAGGTGACCAATACTGACAGTATCCACAGCAATGGTTGCGCATTAAGGTTACGTCTAACTTAATGCTGTATATATGTATGATGAATGCAGTTTCTGGAAAAGACATTGAAGCGTCGAAAAAAGCTTTTGTGGCATCAGCCAGTGCACTTGAGAAGTGGACAGTATTGACAGGGTTGAATGAACAGCTTAAAGGACTTTGAACCACAAATTAAGAAGCAGAGCTTATACAATATGGGCATTTCCTCAACTTCCAATATTAGAGGATTCTTTCTTCGACTAACTTTTCCGGGATCAAATGATAATTATTCTTTGCCTTATGGAGCTTTTGAATGTTGCTCGCACTTGAGCTCAAATTGTAACTGAATTTCCTACCAGATAATCAAAATTTTTTATGGATCTTTCATGATTAGATATGATTTCTTGGAACACTATACTTGTATGATACCCCATATATAATCAGCAAAGACAAGGGATCTGCTTGACTCATGGACTTACAAAATACGAATGTAAATTTTCTTCAGAACCAAAGAGGAAAACAGTTTTGAAAGCTGCATGTCACAGACTTGACTTTCCAAACTCACCATCCTGAGGTGTTAAGGCCGCATGGTACTCGGTGCTTGACATTTTCAAGTCTGTGACATGCTGTATCTTCCTACTTTTTCATCTTAAGATTTTCACCAGTTAAAAAATGTAGCAGATCACAAGGACTAGACAATGAAGAAACATAAACATCACCATAGGTATAAACTGTCAAAATATATATAAATTGCCTAAAGAACTAGATACAAAAGAGGTGTATTGTTATACAGAATCATATAATCAAACTATCTTCAGAATGAAGATTCTTAGTGAAGGAAACTAACAAACACCAAATGAACTTAATTTTATTTTTAATGGCCTTTAGATAATCAGTACATTGGCACCAATCACTTTGTTCTTCCACTTCCTAAGTGGTCCATTCTAATTCCCCACAGATGCTCCCCTACTGCTTTCATGTTTGGACGATCGGTTCGTGTTGGCGCTGCACAATTGATTGCCAGACCGAACATTTTCACCAGGATTTCATGCTCTACTTCTTCCTTCATTAAAGGATCTAACATATCCATCAACTTCCCTTCACTGTATTTTTTGAAAGCCTGCATAAAGATATTATTTACTCGGTGAATATTTTCTAGTAGGGCGTACTGAACATGCATTTAGTGGAATAAAATACAGCTTTCCAACCATAATTGAAAAATGTTCTCTTCAATGAACTTTTTAAAACATCACTATACATTCCTTGCTAACAAAGTCCATGTCAGAAGCATATCATGAAAAGAAGAAACAAAAAAAATCTAGAAATCAGATTCCCTAGTTTTGGATAGTAGTTTCCCTGCATTGGATCAAAGTTTAAACTTTCTCCTAGTTGAAGAACTTGAGAAAACAAGCCAAGATATCAAAACCACTGGTGTGGGGAAGGACTAGGGATGTCAAATGGGGCCAACCCGACTCGACTTCCCACGATCCAAGTCCAAGAGCGGCTCGTAGGCCGTGTGCCCACGAGCTCGTTAAAAAAAAATGCAAATTTACAAACAAAAAATAAAAAATAAAAAAATGAGAGTCAAAAAATGTGCAAATTTACCAAAAAATAAAAAAATCACAAGCTCGTGAGCGACTCGTGGGTTCAGCTCTGCTCGGCCAGTGAGCTTGTGGCTTGTGAGCTCACGAGCTCATGGGCCGAGCCGAACTCGCCCTTGAGCAACGAGCCGAGCTCAAGCTCAACTCTTCTTTCACGAGCCACGAGTTCGGCTCACCACGAGCCTAAGCCGAGCTCGTTGGTTAAAGGGCCGAGCCGAGCCATTGCCATCCCCAGGAAGGACATGGTAACTTTTAGTGGTTAGAAACTTTCATACTCAAATCTTTACTATTTTCAACATAACCAACATTGTCAAAGCTATTGGGTTGTTATTGATCTCAAGAATATTGCTTGTATCCAAAGAATGAAACCAGCCTATAAATTGAAAATAGCTGGTTCCACGAATTCTTATTTCAGGGGAATTTCTAGTCATCTGAAGGGGTTTGAGACAGGCATCCAGATAGCATTTCAAACCTAACAATATCCTGTACCTTGTTTGGGTTGGACTTAATTGTTTGATTGTAAATGATTTTATTACTACTCATTAAACTTTTTCCAGCATTCTATTCCTGAATTATTCAGTTTGCTTCATTTCTTCTCTTCCACCATCGATTTCGTCATTTTTGTTTCCAAGACTAAATTGATAGTTTGACATGGTATACACCTTGCCCAACAAGCTCGCAATCCCATACTTAGAATCGAGAACTTTTTGACATCTAGGTCAGCGATTCAACACAAAATGATGCAGACAGATGTTTCATTACTACTAAGACTAAAAACGCAGACTCCAAAACCAGTCCACCTCAGAAAATTCTACAGCAATATAAAACCAAGTTAATGACTTCATGAGATGTGATTTTTAGCAATATGGAAGCATTATATCATCTGATCGATCAAATATTTCGTCATAAAACGACTCTTGCATCAGGACTAAAGCAAATAATCTTGCATTTACAAAAAGGAAAATCTTACCCATCTAAGCGTCACTCTCTCATCAGGTGGTCTCTTCATTTCCACAGGCCGACGGCCTGTTAAAATTTCTAAAAGCAATATCCCAAATGAATATACATCGCTCCTCGCAGTGAGCTGATTTGTCCTCATGTACTCTGTGTCAAGGTAACCAACTGTGCCTTTTACTTTTGTTGAAACGTGCGATTTGTCAGAGTCTATCTCTCCTAGCTTTGCAAATCCGAAATCAGCAACTTTGGCTCTCATGCTCTCTGTCAAGAGAATATTGGAGGACTTTACATCTCTGTGGATGATTTGCTTTTCTGTCATAAGATCAATAAATGAATGGGCATCATCGCTTGAGCAACAAAAACAAAGGACAAGCACATGAAATCAGGATAAGTGGTAAAAAGTTCTAACATGGACTTACTTTGAGCTAAACTTAGCACGATAAATTAAAACGTATTTATAATTTCCACATGCTTTGAAACATACCCATGATTGATAAGTAAATAACTTTATAACCAAAAAATTGTTCCATATTAAAAACTTATACACTTCAGGTGTTCAGGATTTCTTGTAAGGTTGCAGACTCGCAGGGCTATGCTACATACTGACTGGGGTATTGCTCAATGCTTCCACGTGAATATCAAATGCCACCCACATAATACTATGTCATGGCTATTTCTATTAGTTTTTTGCTTCAAAATATTTCTATGTAATTAGATAAGTCATTCCTAGCCCATTTCTTTTGAGTCGGTCTAATTTCATCAAATACCAGATTGTTTCTCTCTAATCTACAAGGACCGTGAATTAATCTTAAGCCAAGTTCCACGAGCGGTTAGACAAATATAAAGCATTGTCCAACACGGATATTCTAAAACTTCCAGGATGATTCTAAAACTAAAGCATTGCCCCCACACTCCCAAGGTACTTTGGGTTGGATTACACTACAAGCATCAGGGAGCACCTCCATCATTAAATACAGCTCAAGATGATCATGGACCTGGTCATATTTATCTCTTGTTATTGATGCATAAATGGTGAGAACTGTAGAACAGAAATGTAATTATCTTTCAGGTCTGTCTAGGTCCAAAAAATGAGGTTCAATTTGTGTTGATGTAGACTTTTTCATAAAATTACTGAAAACTGAACAATGTAAAAGTGGTCGTTACCTGTGTATAGATGGAGATAGGTCAGGCCATGAGCAACATCAATGGAGATTTCAAGTCTCTGATTGAAATCTAATATTTTCCCCTTCTCACCTACCAAGAACACATACAAAAAAAATAGACCAAATATTGTATTTTCACTGTCTAGTTAACTGGATTAGTGGCATGCCTTAGAGTTCAAGGGTTTACCGTCTAGATGTTCTCTAAGCGTACCATTTGGCACATACTCTGTTATAATCAGGTGCTCACCCCCATTATCGACATAACCAAGCAGCTTGACTAAATTCCGGTGCTCAATTTTAGCCAGAAGTGCAACTTCACTACTAAATTCAGTTCGCAGGGCTTTGAAGAATTCCTGCAAATTCTTTATTTCAATAGTATATATAATTTAAAGTAATATGCATGGTAGAGGATCACAAGGAGAAACGTATTTCTCACAGACAACCCTCCGAGGGTAATGTATCAGTCTTCGACAAGTATCATACATCAATATCCCCCTCCACCCCCTCCACATGTTCCAACGAGAGAGGAACACGGCACCAACACGCCTTGAACAATTGTCTGACGTGCCTCAAGTGACATGATCTATTTTAATATTTTGTTTGATTGCTGTCTTGCTGATATGCAAGGCAACTGTGGGTCCTATTTTATGTGAATTTATACAATATAAAATTTTGCAAATTCTGATTATAAAAAATTCAGTTAAACAATGTGTTACAATACAAACTTTATGTCAACTTCACTTCATACCCAGTCTTCCCACTTTTTGATAAATGATATTGTATTATGTTGGGACTAGTAACACAACATACAAACCAGAGTCAGATAGCTACTCTACTAATTCGAAAAATCTCAGCAACAACCTAACTGCCAACTGAAAAATGAGTGATCCTTTTTTGATCAAATAAAAAGCATAAAGTAATCATACAAAAAAATTATAATTTTATATTACTCTAATCTATGTGTCCATGTCCCATAATTTTGTCAAGGTGCATGTATCTGTTTCGAAGCTGTTGATATAAACATGCTCCTTTTTTTACCCCAAATTTGATGCAGTAAGTGATAGCCACGGTTTCTGTAAGGGAAAAATGCTTAATGCACATATGTTATCTACAGGATAAACATTGAACAAGAAGATGTATCCACCATGTTTCAAGTTTCAATGCCTTTGCCAAAAAACATTATACGAAATTATTTGTTACAATAGGGTTACTATCAAAAAAGTTGCGAAGTTAAGGTTGGTCTATTGAAAGAATGATTAAGATACCTTCTTTGCTCGTTTTACAGCAACCACCTGGCCATCTGGTAGTTCAGCCCTGTAGACAGTTCCAAACCCACCTTCACCTAATATTAGTGACGGGGAGAAATTGCGTGTTGCTCTGGCAATTTGGCCCATATTGAGATGAACCAATCCAACCCCATTAAGTATCGGTGACATGGAAAATCTTAGAGGACTAGGTGCAACTCGGAGTGGACCGCCCGGTATCTTTTCAGAAACAGAATTCCTTTGTACAGACAAGATTGAATCCGCTGAAAGAATAATTAAGTCTTGCATAAATATACACACACAATTAACTGAATCAAGGTATACAAAAATATACTAAATCTACCAAACTGAGTGCATCTTTCGCAAAGCTTATAATTGCTTACAAGCTGGTCAAAGTCTTTTTTTATCTACACATTTCATAATATCCACAACTTTTACCAATTTTTTAAATACATAATCCGTGGGACCCACAGCTTATAAGAATTTATAAGCTTATCCAAGCAAGCACTGAGTGTCAATAACTTTAGCCAAAAGAGCTGCATCAGTGGAAATAAACCTATATCCACATGGAAATGTTAACTTCAGCCAATTTTTTCTCATGCAGGATAGATCTTTTTATAAGTAGTATATGCATCTGTGAAAATGACTGATTAACAGTTTTATTTTAATTTCATTTAAAATCCTATCCATCAAAGCATGGATTACATCCTGGAACGTAACAACAGGACACCCAAGAATGGCAATGATTTTGCTCACTTGAATTTGTCTCCTTGTCAAGATCAGCATTATGAGTTCCCTTTTTCCTTGCATGAAAGCATGGACAAAGTACTGCACAACATAAAAGAAAGAAAACAGCCACCGCCATGTACAACCCTTTTGAGGTCAATTTAGAATTGCTAGCATATCTATCCTTTCTTCCCTGAGATTTTTGTTGAACACCGTTTTCTGTAGATCCTTCTCTAATTAAGTTCTGCAAAAGTTTTCTTCAAGATTCCGAAGGCCCCTCTTCTGCAATATAACAGAAAGGTGCTAACTTTAAAAATAAGGTATCAGCAAAATAACATAATTTAAGCAATTTAACAATGTCCATTGAATATTGAATATTTCCTGAGGAACATCACCTCCCAAATGTATATGTTCTAAGAAAATAAATAAATAAATAATAATAAAATAAATAATAAAATAAATAGATAAATAAATAAATAAATAATAAGTGCTGAGATTTCTGGTGAGGAAACAGTGTTTTGCATTTCACGTTTCTAGAGCCTTACAGGAAAATATTTCTCTACCAATTTTCCATCTATGTAAGACAATTCCCAATTAGGATCACCTGAATAGCTAATGCACTAAGTTCCACAAGCCTTGCTATTTCTCAACGACCCAGAAGTAAATACTCTTGGTGATTGCAATATCAATAATATACTGAAGAGAACAAAAGCCACTCTTAATGAAAAACTGCAAAAAGATTCCATCTTTCAAGACCAAAATATAATCGAGCCATTCTCAATACTAAATCCCAAAAACCATCTAGAATTTCAGATAACAATAGTCCACAACGCAGTAATGTTGTATGAGCAAAGAACTCAAAACTCCAGAAGTTGGTAATATAATAAATCAAGGTCTAGAAGTGCTAAAATCGATCAAGATCAATCCCAGCTATCACTTATTGAGTTAAGGTTAACTGAAGTCTCAGAAAAGTACTCTCCAAATTGAAGTACACAATAAGCACTGCCAAATGACACAGCAGCTTCAAAGGCTTTTGAATGTGCTAGTAATTAGGTCCGGGGTGAATCAGTTAAAGATAGCCATAGTTGATTTTCATCAACTCATAATTCCTTCAGATTTTTGAGCAGTGCCATTAATTGAATTATGCAAAAGATACCGAATTAAAGTAATTTCGAGGATAAAACTCACAAACCCAAACACAATGTGCTAAATAGAAAGCCGAAATCATACTGAATTTTAAGAACAAGAAATTCCACTAGAAACCCAAATTGTTCGGAAAGAAATTTCTTATTGATATTACTTGAATCACAATATCAAATCACCCCAAACACAAAATCAAGAATCCTTCACATTAATCACATACTTAAATTCATCAAACCCACAAAAGAAAACTAATCTATTTCAGGAAGAAAAAGAAAACTCAGAAACCAAAACCTAATAAGCAGCAGTTACATCTCAAACACCAATAATTTCTTCTTAACCACTTCATTCAACAAGAAAATAACACAAGCCCACATGAGAAAGCTTCTAAAAATAAAAAAATCAAACCTTCAGATAACTTCTATGACAGTTCAAATGTTTAAAATAAAAATAAAAGAAGACTTATTCACAGATATACCAGTCAAACTTGATTCTTGTCAGAAAATCAAAACTGAATGAAGGCCACTGCTAGAAAGACTCTACTGATGTATATATATTTACAAATTTTGATTGTTCTCATAATGTGAAAAAAGAATCAGAATTTAAAATGCGAGCTAGTACGAACACTCGTTTTGGCGTCTTCTCGATCGTGGTCAATGCACGCGTATTTATTCCAAAGCCCCATCCTTCGGAAATGTTGAAAAGTTGACGAACACAACACACCCGAACTGCTAGTTTGGTAAAGTCAATTTTTCTTAAAAGTCGTTCAGATTTAATTTTTAATAATATTTCATTGCATTCACAATTTTAACCATTTTTTAATCACACCATTTATGAAAATCATCATCTTTTATCAACCTTATTTTTAGGATAATGCTATTTGCAGTAGCTCACTGTGACAGTCGTCCTACGTGACATACACATGACAGGTGGTTATTTGATGCATTAATGAATAAAAAAACTACTATCTTAATGTATCAAATAATCACCTGTCATGTATATGCCACGTAGGGTGACTACCGCAGTGAGCGACTACGAATAACATTACTCTTATTTTTAAGGTAGCTGAAATCTACATGGCTTTAAAATTATTACATAATTTTTCCATCAATAAACTAGTCCACGCCGCTCTAAAATTATTCATTACCCTTTTCTTCTAAAAGAACTGACAAAAGAAAAAAAAAAAAAAATCTTTTGCCGAACCAGTTCATATGTAAGATCTTTATGCTCTCACAATTTTAATTGGGGGCAAGGACTTGTGTCACAAATAAGGTTGACGAAAGTAAAATGAATTTATAATCATCTGGCACCTTGACTTTTATATTCTCTATAGCTCCTCGTGCTATCATTTAATAAGCTGTTTGGTTTGGATTAAAATATGATTTTAATCTAAGTCTAAGTCAAAGTCAAACAATCAATATTAACCACATTTTATATGGGTCTTACAACTTTTCAACCACACATTTCAAAAACTTCTATCATAATTTACTAAAAAATCTAATTTTAATTCTGATCAAACATCCTCTAAATCTTTTGAAACGTCAAATTTGAACAAGAAAAGTTGTTACACTAAAAACATTTTATTTGGCAACATTTTTTTTTTTTTTTTTTACAAGGTGTCCTATTCTAGACTAATCCTTGAGTCTGTGATCCGGCCCCTCTTCACACAGTCCGGTTAATCGCAGGATGTGCCTCCAACTGGCCAGGGTCCGAACGCTCCCCACCTGGTCTGACAAAGTGCCAAGCAAGCCAATCCAAGTTGCACCTTGCCTTCCAAGAATAATCATTGCCTTCCAAGTTCCCACTTGCCTTCCAATAATAAATCCTTGCCTTCCAAAATTTTTGGCAACTCTTATCATATACACCGTGGCCTATACGCAAAAGAGTTATTATTCATAAGTACTCTCACAAACCTTCATCTTTTTGTATTTTCACATAGACAATAGAAACGAAAAAGAGACGAAGTGATGACTACAAAAAAGAAGACTTGTTTCTCTCTCCATATGTTTCAATCTTTATAAGGATTATTGACAAGATTTTTGAAAAGTTAAAAGTTATTTCTTGGAATAAAAAATTATTTTAAAACATGTTTAGATAATTTTTGGATGTACTTTATTTGATTAGAAGGGTTTTTAAAATAAGTCAACTTAAGTGTAATTTCTTCAAAAAATTCTTGTACAAGAAGAAGAAGAAAAAGCAGAAGTCATGAGAATGAGAAAGGGTCCTAAGTTTTTTAGGTAATGCCCCATTTGATGTCAATTTGCCTTGTATTAATGAGCTCTCTATTTTCTACGATGTTCACTTGCACTTTCCGTTGACCTTTCTTTGCCGTCTCAATTCTGCACTCAACACACGTTAGTAGAGACACGAAAATAACACGCACAAACGGGACAGCCATAGACTTAAATAAACATCCCATTTTTTGACCCATGTTCATTCCAACACTTCGAAATTGATCTAGCCTTTAGGGCACCATTTCCGGACATTTATTTCTTGTGACGCTGCGGCCAGATGTCAACAAAAACAAGCCTTTAATGCTGCTTATTCGCCAATACATAAGCGTGAACATGAAGGTGATGATGACAATAATGTAGTTGACGTCTTAGAACAAGACGAGTTCGGCTAGTGGATGCGCCTGTTTTAGGTCATTTTGCTTCAGATGGAATGGCGAAAACGATGGAGAAAAATCTATGCTCTCAACTTTAATGGTGACGGGGACGACGACGACGACGAGAACGACGATGAAAAAGACTACGATTTAGTGCATGGTTTTTCAGTAAGATTTGCTCCCCAAGCTTTCCATGATCAACAGAAAAAGGTTGCTTTGTGATTATAACTTAAAACCGATATTTTTATTGAATTTGAGGTGGAAAAAAATTGTAGCCATTCGTGATTTGTTTTCCTTATTGATTATAATTGAACATATTACATGTATCTTTGTTGTCATATTTCCTCTTTTAGATAATTGTTATTTTCGGTGCATTAAAAAAAAAATGTAAAGCACTAGCGTTCCTGGTTCGAAAACTAAATATTATTTGATTTAACTAAAAAATTGATTAAAAAAAGTCAAAATTGACAATTATTTTTAATTAAATAAGATTTTTTAATTTTTCAATCACACATTTTATCAACCAAACGTGCTAAAACTCTTACAAAACTCATGAAAGGTTTAATAATTGTTCTCATTTTTCTAACAATATTTAGAAACTTTAAAGAAATTCTTTGGAAACTTCTAAGAACTTTTCTTAAATTAGTAAAACTAAATTATATTTTTTTATACAATATTTTAAATGCATTTCATGTCCTACATGCTTCTTCGACTTCAATAAAATATGATGTTTCTATGTATAGAATATCATGTTGCATTTCGTTTTCCTTTTTCGTGCAAGCTAGTTATTATATAAATTTCTTTTCTAGTAGTGTGACATTTTTCCTTATGCGCAGAAATGGGATTCATTTTTTGAATACTAGTTTTCTACCTGTGCATTATGTCATTTTTTAGGTAATATTAAGTTATTAGCGCTGTACCAAATTTTACATCATTTTACATTAAATTTTACATTAAAATAAAATTCAACTCTAATTATTACATCAAAACTTAAATCAAATAATTAGTGTTTAACCATTTTCTTCCCTTTTTTTTATTCTTAATAATTTATTTATTTGAAATATTTTTTATTTAATTATTTTATAAATATATAAATTACTAAATAAATAATTACTTTAAATTACGGAAAAGATTAAATTCATCAATAAATATAAAAAACACAGTACAGTTAATAAAAACACTACAATAATGAAAATATTAAATCATGCCATTGAAAAATAGTGCAATGCATTTCGAATTAGGATATTATGATATTACGAAATCGAAATATTATTGTAATTTAATTCTCGAAATTCATATGTTCTTCCACAAATGATCGATTAATGCATTTCGAAGTGCAATGTGAGACTCTTTATCCTTGATTTGTCTATGACGAGCAAAGGAATTCTATGTTGTCGTTTAATACATTTTGTGTTAACTTCAAGAAATAATTGTGTTTGTTATATTTTATATTTTTTCTTCTTTTAATTAATTCATTAATTATTATTTTTTACATTTAAAATTTATTTTAATTGCAAATAATAATAATAATAATAATAATAATAATAATAATAATAATTTATTGTATTTAAAAATATATGACACAAATACCCTTAATAAATTTATTTGGAAAATGGAAAGAAAGGGTAAAAACGACTTTGTACACTTTACACCAAAATGGTTCAAAGTACAGTGTTGCATTGGAGTTGTTTTGCACCAAAAAATGGTGTATTTTGGTGTTTTGGGTCATACATTGGAGATGGCCTCAGAGACGAAGATTTTTAAGCTTTGAAGCCGCATATCCTGAGTATTAGTCAAATATGTACATTTTTCCATTAATTCACGCAATTGTAATTAAGAAATTATTAAAGAAAAGATTTTTCCTAATGAACAAATACTAAATTCAAAAGTTCTTTCATTTTCCTTCAAAATTTCTAGATGTAACAATGTACTTACAAAATATACTATTTAGCCGTTGTTTGAGCCCGTTTTGAGAGAAAAAATGTATTTTGAATTTTTTTTTTTAAGAACGTGTAAAATAAAATAAAAAAATCGATGTACGTGTAAAATTAGTTTATTGAAAAATGTATAGTTGAAAATAATTTTTTGATAAAATGGGGCTCAAACAAAGGCTTAATCCAAGTTAAGAAGTAGGGTGAATTCTGTAATTTAAGTCTTGAGAATTGATGTTTAAAATAAGTTATTGTAAGTTATAGTGAAAAATTAAGATATAAAAAGTGGGAAGATTTGTGAAGGAGTGATGTGTTCTTATTATGTTTAAAGCTTATGTTGACAAAGTACCGGTACCAATTTTTAAGGTTATTGGTTTATTGTCGACTAAGTGTAGTTTTTCAAGGAAGAATTCTCTTTGAATTTGATTATGCATTGCTTGTGAAGTATATGTTCGTATATGTTCTATAGATTTACATGTTGTCGATTGGAATTCGAAAGGGATATTTCTATATTTTGTGGAGATAAGGGCCAATATTAAGATATCTCCATGATAGCTAAGTGACATTCTTAATACATTCTATACAAAAATCTAACATTCTATACATACTCACAATTACGTACTTTATGTGTATTATATTCATACAGCCGATTGTCTAAGTTTCGAATGGCCTCTAATGGTAACTACAACACCGCCTTGTTAGAGGATTTGCAATGGGTAACATCAACTCTTACATGGCTGGCATGCTTTTTGGTGGGATTTCTCTCCTATGTAAAGGATATTAACCTACTAATTGATTCTTTCACTGATTTTCACAAGTCGATATGTATGAGTGGCGTATTAGAACATATTCAATGTAATCGTGAATTATTTAAAAAGTGTCGTATAAGTGGAAACATATGCTGTTTAAAAAAACTTCAATGCAAGCTGACAAGGACTATGTCAAGTTGACCTGACAGACAAAAAATAGACAATGTCTAGACGGAGGTCTAGACTCTACATGTATACATTAAGGTAGAGTAGGAGAAAGGGTAGGCTTTACAACCTTAACTTCACCACAATCACTGATATATACAGTCTCAAAGGGGTCTATTCCATATTGCACGAGCATTTTTGGCTCTTCCATTTCCAATAAACTCTGCAAAATCATTGTATTGCCTCATTCTTTCTGATGGTTTGTAAGTAGAAATTGAAGCTATAGTCCTCACCACATCCAACCCCTACAATTAATTTAATGCGCTTCAAGTACTTATAACAAGGAATTATAACATATAATTGGAGACAAATTAATAATTCTAGACATGTCATCCATAGTTGTTTAACTAAAAGGACCAAAAAAGTCAGTTCAGACTTGCTCATGAGTGGTTCGTGAACTTTAAAATGCCAATATTTAGTCATTAAACTATAGACTAATTACCTGGTTAACCACATACAGAAACTAACAGTAAGGTTGGGTTGGGGCACATCCCGCAATTTACCTCCCTCACGATACTTTAGGGGCGGGGCGTTAGGGGCCCTCAATGTTGGGGTTCAACCGTTTAGACTTGATGAATAAATTTTATGACTAACAGGGTTAACACAATAATAATTAAAATATTGCTGTTAAATCTTAAAAATGTTAACCAAACGACAACATATACTTACTGACTGTTGTGATATACCCCTTTTAGCAATGCACAATTAATAAATATTGCCTTTTACATGTTACTGCTTGCAGGGTAAAAATGTATAAAATTGGGTGATTGATTTTGTCCTCTAAAGTTTGGCGAGGCTTGCAAACAAGCACCAAAGTTCATTGACCCGCCAGGTTTTTGACCTTAAACCAAAATTGATTCACAATTCAAAAACTTACTGATGAGAAAGTTGAAATAACGTGGCAAAGTAATATTAGAAGCTTTTACTCACCTTCAAGAACAGCACCAAATACTATATTCTTGTTAAGGGCAAGGTCCAGGTCCAGGTCCAGTTGTGATCAAGAATTCAACGTTATGGTAATTTGGATTGAGCTTACGATCATCATTCTCTGACAAACACGACGAAACAACACCAGCCCTTTGAATGTTCCTACAAAAAAGCCTTAGAATCAACTGTTTCCGAGTTCTAACCATTTTCATGGGTGGCTTAACCTCTCCTTTATCCCTCCGGCCTTGTGGGCCGACCACAAAGAATTGTCCAGGATATATTTGTTGAAGTTGTCCCACATCAATTGTGGAAGGGACTGGTGGTCAGTTTATATTTTTCAAATTATATTATTGTTATTTCAAAATATTTTTAATGACCTATGTAACCATCAATTGTGAGCAACAATATAGAACATATTTGCTCAGCTTACAAGCACTTTAAAAGGTTGTGCTGGTGGTGAGTATATGACCACATAATTATTTGAACTTTAAAAGGATTCAATCTCGTTGAGTTGTTGATATTAGTGGTATGACTGGGGAGTTACTTGGTCACTTCCTAACATTGTTCCGCATTTTCGAGTGTTGTATGGTTGGTGTACTTTTGACCGTGGAAAGGTGAATTTTGCGTGCTTATTTGATTGGGAGAAATAGGACTTCTGACTCCAAGTCACATAAATGACTTTGCTAAGGAAAGTTGGCTTTGTGGTTGCTTTAGAGTTGAAGTCTGACGTTCTCATTTGATGATCGTTTTGCTAATTTTTTATACTTTATCAAATAAATCAACAATATGATAGACAACTAAACAAATCTCAACTCGGTGTTCGTTTGGTGTTGAAAAAAATCGAATTCGAATTTTTAGTAGATTTTGATAAAAGTTAATAAAATGTATGATTGAAAAGTCATGAATTCTATAAAATATGTGATTAAAATTAATTATTGACTATGACTTAATTTTAAGAATTTTGTTGGATATACAATCTCGATTGACAATCTTCTCACAGAAGGGGGCTCATGATTTTTTTTTATTCATTTTGAGTCATCTCTCATATGTGTGATTGTCAATCAGAATTATCAATTCAAATTGTACACGTAGCATGACCGTAATTTTAATAATAAGTCAACATGGGCTTAATGTATAATGCCTCAAAATATCTCATAACACGTGCGAAGGACAGGTGTTTTCTTGGTAACAGTTACCAGTCTTAAAAAAAAAAGGTTAAACCCTAACCTTAAGGGTTCCCCACCACCCCTGCCTTGGAGCATCGTGAAGGAGGTAAATCGCAGGTTATGCCTCCAAGGATACAGGGTGGAAGGCTGTTTGTACACTTGCACTTACCCAAGAGCCAAATCCATATTTCAGGATTCGAACCCTTGACGCAACAGTCTCAAGTAAAGCTGGATTTCTCCACCCTCCCCTTTTACCACTTGGAGATGTGCCCTGGAGCAACAGTTACCAGTCTTGATTGTGACAGAAACGTGGCAGCCGACAGAAAAATATTCAACAAATATTAAGGTGAGAGATATATTAATAAATTCGCAGCCGAGGAACCGACCACGTGAAGCGCCAAATTTCGAGTTTAGTGCGTTACATGTTCAACAAAATGCTGGATTAGTGGGAATGAAAAATTCATTGAACCGTGTAGAATCGGTGTCCGTCTTTCGTTATTTTTTCCATTTATGCCTAACAAGTGCACATTTCGCTCAAAATTTGAACTTAATTACTCATATCGACCTTAAGAAACAGAACTAATTTTTAATACCAACAATAGAGTTTTTCTACCGGAAATTTGACAACATTTTACCCTTTATTTATTTATTACTATTTTTTTTTTGTTGAGACTTTCGATGGTATTTCTGACAAGCTTTCTGCTTAAAGGAAGAATAAGTTTCGATAGAATTTCGGTCACAAAAGACACTTCAATTTGAGAATGCTAAGATTTTTAGAAGTGCCAATCTCAATTTTTGCCTTGATTTGAGGCAGAATTTTAGAATAGGAGATTGGATCTTTAAGATTTTTCTTCCTTCAACATTTTTAACCCTTTGATTTTCAAGGTTTTTTTTTTATTTTTTTATTTTTTTATTTTTTGAGCCTCATTATAGCCAATTTTTTGGAGGACTTATTTTTGTGAGTTGACATAGTTAGAGTCTGTTTGACATTGATTATGAAAAATGATTTTCTGATCGTTAGAAAGAAAATTGAATCCTACCTATGATAGAAGAAGTAAAAAATCACGGCTTAAATAATAAAATAACAATCAAAGAATTGATTTTTTGAGATGAAAAATTGTAACTAAATGGGCTTAATCATTGCTCATAACATGTGATAGACCCGTCTAGGACTGATGAAAAAATTATTTAAGCATTATCTCGCGATTAGTTCACGCTAACTTTGCTTTTTTTTTTTTTCTTTTTTTTTTTCACTGAATCGAAATTAAAAGCTAAATTAGAAATTTTGGAAGAAATCAGAAGAGGAACATTAATAAATTGTGTGATTAGCTTACACAAAGTTTAAACAGAAACACAAATGCATAAATGGACCAAATTCAAATAGATTCACCAACGAATCAACGATAATTTCCATCCAACAAGTTAGGGAATTAATTACTTCTAATAATATTAATATCAAAACATCAATTATTCAGTTATTACAAATTATGCCAAAAAAAAAAAAAAAAAAAAAAAACGGAAGAAAAAAAAAATGTTAAATTAAATTTTACTACAACTTTTCTCCAGCTCTAGATTAGACAACGCCAATTGCGATTTCGTCCTCGGAATCTCTCCGGTAGGACCGGTACCCATGGCCGGTGAAGTAACAGAAGGTGAATGCCCAGGGTCAGAGGCGGTGATCAATGCTAAGCAACTTTCACTCCACGATCGCTTCACCGGATATGACACTTGCGTATTCTTCGGCGGATGCGAGCAACGGCCGCGCGATTTATGTAATGCACAGTTACAATTCCTATGATACGGCCGCCGCTGGATCCCCATATCGCCACCAGAAATACATCCTTCGAATAGACCCCGGAGCAGTCCGTCTCCGGCAGCTCCTGTGGCCATATTGATCTCGCGATTCTCTGATGTTCTGAGATATTTTTCCCTTTCTCAGCTTCTTAAGTGGCATAATGGCTCCTGAACTACTTTTATTGTTGCACAGCAGAGCACAATACGTGCCACGTGGGTCGGTGGGGGAGATCCCCAGCTGGTCATGCTGCACATAAAAATCGTATATACGAGATTACTTAAAATGATGTGGAGAAAAAAATTGAATGAAACATTTGATTTACATGTAACAAAGTTCCTAATAGTATATTTCTATTCATATGGAAAAACAAGATTTATTTGTGTTGTAAATGGTGTTAAATCCATCAAATATCAATGACCGCTCAACTTTAAATTTATCTACGGTTTGGTAGCAAATTTTCATCCAAAGAAATTACTTTTTTGACCGTTATTTTATTATTTCAACCATAATTTTTGACTTCTTCATTTATAGACGAAACCTATTTTTCTCTTCAAAGGTAAAAAATCAATTCTTACAATCACCAACAAATAGGTCCTTAGTGTCACCATAGACACTTAATTTAATTTTGTTTCACTATAATCATCTAACTTTATACTTATGTCACTATGGTACCCACCTAACTTCTTTTCACAATTTTCACTAATTTTAAAAGTGATGATATATAAAATAAATTTAAAAAATAAAAGCTTTTTTTATTAAATTTTCAAAACATTTTTTTTAAAATAAAGTTGGATGGTCATGATTAAATGTTATATGAAATTGAATGGTCATGTAAAACGTTATATGAAATTGGGTGACCATGATGAAATAAAATTAAAGTGGGTGATAATGGTGACACTAATTATAAAATTGAGTGATTATGATAAAATAAAATCAAATTAGGTGACCATGGTGACTCTAAGTATAAAATCAAGTGACAATTAGTAATTTTATCCGTTGTAAATATGAAGGGGTAAAATTTTTGAGAAGTTAGAAATTATTTTTGAAAAAATAGAATTATTGATTTTATAAGAAAAAGGCAATCCAATTCTTTTGTGCTTCATAAATAAATTATATTATGAGGGTTTTTGATGGTGATTAAAATTAAATTTTAAGTAAATTTTGATAGAAGTACGATACAGGGGTATTTTTTGTACGGGCCTTAAAGTTTTATATGGGCACAGGCTAGGGTTAGTATAAATAATATGTTGTAACACTATTTTTCAGAACTGAATAAAGAAATCTCCGCTTCGTTCTCGTGGACGTAGGCACATCGCCGAACCACGTAAAATTCTTGTGTTGATTTTCGTTTTCATCTCTTTAATATTGCGCATAAAATCCAACAGTATTAGATAAGAGGTTAAGACGAATAAAATAGGATTTTGGGTTTAGTTTTCAATTATGAGAAGTTAGTTACTAAATGTTATATAAAATAAAAAATGAGGGATTTGATTGCAATTTAAATTTAGTAAACACTAAGTAGTATTATATGGATATCATTTTGAATTTATACAAACAAAACCTTAAACCATTGATAAAGAGAGGGAAAGAAGGAAAAAAAGAAGAAAAGAAAAGTGAAGGAAAAATTTAGCGCCGTCGCCTTTCTCCAACCTCTCAGAGGTGGCGCTAGATTTATAGAGAATAGAAAAGGAAAGAAAAGAAAAAGAAAAAAAAGAAAGAAGAAGCAAAAAAGGTCGAAGTGTCCAGATGAAACGGTATACTTTGTTAAAAATAATTTCTTTTACTATTAGTCTACAATCATATTTTTCAGATAAATTCTTGAATATCAATTGAGGTAAGAATACATCATGCAAAGTGATAAATTCTTATTTCTTGATGTTTATATAAATTTTCGCACGGAATACTATAAGGCTTTCCAGCCGAATTCTATGTTAAATCCTTCGGGATAGATAATTAGGTCAAATATGTTAAATCCTACGGAATGAACCTTCGAATCAGTTATGTTAAATTTTTACGGGATATCAAAATTCTTAAGAAATTCCTTGAACTCTAAATCTAAGAAATATCGTTATGTTATATTAGTTTTTTATTTATATCATGTTAATAAGAATGTACACGTATTCTTATTAAGTGTTTTTCAAAATACTCACTCTTACAATAACTTTTCAGATGAGAACGTGTCGTGTGAACGCGTGGAAGATTGACCGAGTGACGCTTATGGGATCGCCAAGTAAAGTTTTCAAAAAATATAATTGTCAACTTTTGTTTGAATAATATCTTTATTTTAATGTACGTTATTTAATATTTTTAGAGATCCAGCATTTTATATTTAGTGCTTATTTGTTACGGATTAAAAGCCAATTAAAATCAATTTTTCTCGTTGTTTTACCATTTCAACCGTCATTTTTGAATTATTCTCTCACGGGTAGGACTCACTTTATCTCTAACGGTCAAAAAATCAATTATTAAAATCTCTACCAAACAAGCTATTAATGTTAAATCTTAAATTAATAGTTTGAAATGGAGTATTTCAAGAATTGTATTTAATATGAAAATTTTACTTAAATTGTTATTTTAACGTTATCGAATTATCGATTACATTTTCAAATTTCAACACTTAATAAAAGTGATATTTCCACTTAAATTAAATGATGAATATTTTGGTAACATCTCGAGACTATTTTTATAAAAGAATAAAATAATAAAGATGAAAAAGATTTCGGGGCGTTACACATGTCATGATCCTAATTCCTGATGATGTCTGTCCACTTTATTCCCCTACTCAGAACTGAATGGTAAAGTAATCTAGTTCTTTACATTTCAGAATAGATGAAAATAACTTTCATTGAATACGGAAATGACAAATAAATATGGAAAAATTAGTACCTGAAGATGGCTTGCCACATTTTCCCGGGTAAGCCCTTCAACATTCATCGGGTCAAGGATCCTTTTAGGGACCGCTTCTGCATTAAAAAATCAGATAAAAGGAAAGAACGTTAATGGTAGTGATGATTCCAGATCTCGTTAGTATCGAACCCGACCACTTGACCCCGATCACATCCTCCAACCCCGACCTTATCATCATCTAAAAACACCAAAAGGAGCTCGGGTATTTGAGGTCGGGGTGGATGTGTTGACTCGTCAACTTCCATATGTGACCTATGGAAGCATTAATCCTACCTTGAACACAATCTCTACCTTATTGGACTCTTTCTTTGACTCAAACAACGATTTGAATATATGAGGTGAAACACCAACTCTTTCCCTACGAGGAGAAGGGTTGTGGCAGAATCAGTCCTCCTAGGACTCAACCACTAACACCTATAAATACACCACCTGTGCTCATTCCAAAGGTACGTTCTTCATTATTATCCTCAGTTTATAGCCTCACGCATAAAATTCCCTGTCTGACTTAAGCATCGGAGGGGCGACGAGCACATACCTCGTTGCCTTTGTTTCAGGTCCTAGAAGGCGCAGTTCGTGTTCCATCCCAGTCATCAAGCTCGAGATTTTCAGGTGATATTTTTGGTAACATCATTGGCGTCGTCTGTGGAAATTTCGCTACCAAAAGCCATGGTCAATACACGTTCAGGTCTTCCTCCAGCAAGCTCATCCGTCCCGGATAACCCTCCACCTCCTGAGGAACACCATATTCCTCAAGAAGAGTCGTCGGGGATGCCAGCACCTCCTCAAACTGTTGTTTCCACCGGAGCTTTTGAGGAACTTCGCCAGCAGGTGGTTGCATTGACCCAACTGCTAAGTCAGAGAAATTCGCATTCATCTCACACCCCAACACCTGAAGGTTGCTTTATGGCAGATGCCCGGACTTGAGTTCATCATGCAACCCATGATGATGGTGGGGTTGGAACCTCAGGGTACCACAAGTTGCATCAGGTTCAAGGTCCGTTACAATAGACTCCGCCGAACTTGCAAGAATTATTCAAGAAGGGATAGCAGCGAGTCTGCAACAAAATACTCGGGCAGCAACAGGGTTTACCCCCAATACACCATTCACTCCAGAAGTCCTTTCGTACCCCCTTCCCGATAGGTTCAAGTATCCTCGAATAAAGGAGTACGACGGGACAACCGACCCCATCAACCATCTCAATGTATACACGAATATCATGAACTTACAGGTTGCACCAGATGCGGTAATGTGCAAGGCATTCCCTCAAACCCTCACGAATGCGGCTAGAGATTGGTTTTCCACATTGGAACCGAACTCCATCACCTCCTTCTCAGATTTGGCTGACAAGTTCTCCGCTTTCTTTGCGAGTAGCAAAAGAATCAGAAAGACAGCTGCATCGCTCATGCAGATGCGTCAAGGACCCAACGAAACACTGCGCAGTTTCATGACCAGGTTCAACAAAGAAAGGCTTTAGATCCCCGATCTACATATCACAGTTGCAGTCTTAGCTCTGACTTACGCCATTAAGTGCGAAGTGTTCAAAATGTCCTTGTCTAAAACCCCGCCGAAGTCAGTAACCGAGCTACTCACACCGGCTGAGAGATACATCAATATGGAAGAAACCATGGCCCCAAAAAGGGAAGTTACCTCATCAGGGAGGTTGGATTAGAAAAGGCCACATGAGTCCAGCGTAAGACAAGGGACACCTAGGGTCAAACCAAGAAAGGATCCACCTTCAATGGCTTTTACCCACCTGAACACTTCGAGGTCCAACATCCTGATGGAGATCAAAGACTCTAGGGAACTGAAATGGCCTCCCCGATTGCGGTCTCCCCTCGATACACGTGACAAGAGCAAATACTGTGATTTCCATAGGGATCACGGCCATACCACAGAAGATTGTCTGGCCTTAAAGCGGGAAGTCGAAGCTCTTATAAGAAGAGGATTTCTGAGCTCTTTAACAATGACAAACGCCCGAGAGGATCGGGGAAACAAGCAACCAACTGCAGGCACTATCAATATCATTGTTGGAGGAACAATCTCGGGAGAAGACTCTAGCAGTGGGCGAAAACAGTATGCCAGACAGCCACCGATCATCTCAAGACCAGATCTTGGTCGTACAGAGGACATCAGTTTTGGAATGGATGACTTGGAAGGCATAGCATTCCCCCATGATGATGCCCTTGTCATATCGGCCATCATCGCCAACTTTGAAGTCAAGAGAATTCTGGTAGATAACGGAAGTGCAGCAAACGTACTCTCTCACGAAGCTTTTGTTCAAATGGGGATCTCGTCAGAACAACTAAAGCTAGTGAAAACACCCCTGCAAGGGTTTGGAGGTGGGGTCATCACTCCGGAAGGTATCGTCGGGTTACCCTTAACATTAGGAACCGAAGGTAAGCAGGTAACGTAGATCACTACCTTCGAAGTCGTCCGTACGCCGATGGTTTACAACGCCATATTGGGAAGACCAATGCTCAACAGAATTCGAGCTATTGTCTCAACTTTTCATCTGGCTATGAAATTCCCTAATTTTACAAGGTGGGTAGAAGCCGAACCTCTAGTAACAATTTCAGAACCGAAGCTCAGATCATTTATATGGAAATCCATCATATGCAGATTTGGGATACCAAGAGTCCTCATCACAGATAATGGAAGACAATTCGACAATCCCCAGTTCAAGAACTTCTACGCCAGCAATGGGATTGATCATCACCTGACCTCGATCTCACACCCACAAAGTAATGGGTTAGCCGAAGTAACTATTCGGATCATATTGCAGGACCTCCGAACAAGGATAGGGGACGCCAAAGGTGACTGGCCTGACATGCTGCCCTCGATACTGTGGGCATATAGGACTTCACACAAGGCAGCAACTGGTGAAACGCCATTCATTCTTGCTTTTGGGCTTGAGGCTACCATTCCAATTGAGGTTACCCTCCCCACAATAAGAAAGCTCGAGACGAATAAGGAGATACAAACTACCGAACATCTCGACTTGCTTGAAGAGGTAAGAGAGCAAGCTTCCCTTAGGACTGCAAGTTACCAAAACAGAACGGCAAAGCACTTCAATAAGAAGGTCAAGAACAGGAGATTTAGAGTCGCGATCTTGTCCTAAGGAGAGCAGAAGTCGCTGGGCACCAACCAGGGAAACTTGGGCCAATATGGGAAGGATCCTACGAGGTTATAAGAAAACTTAAAGGGAGAGCTTATAGCCTCAGAGATACATCAGGGAATCCACTCCCAAGGCCATGGAACGCCAACAATCTGAAAATATATTACAAGTGATTAGCTATATGTCACGGGCCTAGTTTCGTTACACCCGAACAAACTAGAACCGTGCAGCCTTAACGTTCTACAATTTTCGCACCTCACGAGAAAACGTTAAGTCAGCCTTTCCACGCCCACAAATAATTTAACCAATGAGGCTAAATTATACCCACGTTGAAAAGAGAATTTGGAAGTAAGTAATATATGGAAAACAAGTAAGGATGGGGGAAACTTTCTTTGTATAAATGAAAGGAAAAACTTTACAATCTCTCTTGAAAGAATAAACTCACTCACTCTACATTCTCTACCATCTCTCCCTCCCATTTACAAATGCCACTACATCTCTATTTATAGGAAAACTAAACCTCCTTAACATTCCACTTTACAACTCGTGCTTAGTTGTCGCCAACTCATTCTTAGTTGTCTTCAAGTGGATTGTCTTACAACTTGCCTTGCAAGTTGTCGCCAACTCGTGCTTAGCTTGCATACAACTCGCACCTAGCTTCCACCGTTGATATTTATTCTTGCCAACTCGTGCTTAACTTGCATACACCTTGCGCTTAGCTTACAAGTGGCACAAGTGGAGAAGTTGTGCAAGTTGCCCACTTGCATCCTCAAAATATCCGGCTGCAGGTTCATGTATTTTACCTCCCAAAATGGTTAGATCGGGACTTAAAAAAACCTCATTAATGCCCTAGAAAACTGCAAGATGTAGGCAGCCTGCATTCTGCCCCAAAATCATCTATGCATCCCCAGCCCGAATCTACCTGCGACCTTTGCCGAATCTGCTTGCGTCCCCTATCGCAAGCTGTTCCGTCCTTCAGAAACGCGTTACCCGCGCTATTTTGCGATCGCTACCGAGACGGATCGGTCGCGATTATGTAGGCGTAAGTCACTCCCCCACTGAATTTGGCGACACACTCATCGCCATGTATTGCCGAAGTTTAGACCTTATTTGCCATAAGTCTATCTCATTTTCCCACCTTGTGCTATGACATTTCCGTGTCATGCCAAGCCTTAAGTCATGACATTGCGATTCGTGACATATAGCTATTAATTTTCCTTTAGGGCTTGTATGCCCGCTTCATGTTTTCTTAATTTCGTTTTTACTTTTCGGGCTCTAATGCCGAGATAGCTCATGCTCAAATAAGCTCGGGTATGCAACGCCCTTAAGCCTTTTAAATAACACAAGAAGTTTTCTTTATGATATTGATCCCCTACTAAATTAGCGTAAGGCCGTGCCCCGCGCATGCAGCTAATACCTTTACTGATTAGCGTAAAGCCGTGCCTCGCGAATGCAGCTAATACCTTTATTAAATTAGCATAAGGTCGTGCCCCGCGCATGCAGCTAATACTTTTACTAAATTAGCGTAAGGCCGTGCCCCGCGCATGCAGCTAATACCTTTATTATGTAGCTAATACATTTACTAAATTGGCGTAAGGTCGTACCCCGCGCATGCAGCTGATACGTTTACCAATACCACACACGACCTCGAGCTAAAAATTTATTCGTTTCACGCCATTCTGGGATCTGAGCTCAGGCTTATATGCTCGATCAGCTCGAGGACGAGTCATAATGCATATGACGCGTACAGTTATCCCCGACCTCAAAGATCCCAGAATTCTTGGCAATGCATGAATTTTAAAATCGAGGTCGAGTCAATATAATACAGTTGCCCCCAATACCGAACTTAGATGTTGGGGTCAACCCTTGATATGAACAAGAATTAAACACTAGTGCACGATCTAGTTCCCCAAACGGTACGCCACCGAACTTAGATGTTGGGGTCAACTCCCGATGAGAACAAGAATTCAACACTAGTGCGCGATCTAATTTTTCCCAAAGGTACATCACTGAACTCAGAAAAAAGAAACCCGAAATACTCTACGCGCACGAGTTATAAGTTTAAAGACTAGGACACATTCCCTAACAACCGAACTCTAAACTATAATGTAAACTCGAATTCAAAATTACAATACAAGATAAACACACGATCTGAATAATAAAACGCATGAACTGATAAAAGACAGAGGCCAAATTCGGGCAATAAACTTGCATATATTAAAAAACCAAAGTACATAAGCCCAGATCGGGCAGAAAACATTAGCAAAAGAAAAATTATTACAAAACTCGAGGTCGGGGAAGGTCTAGTCTAGGTTGATATGGTCACTACCCCCTTCATTGTCGGGGGTTCCAGCATCGTCATCCTCATCGTTCCCATCACCCTCGGAGGAGGATAGCTCGAGGTCCTTAGCAAGCTCGTTCACAGTCTTTAACTCCTCCACTATAGGCTTTAAATCCTCGGGGAGCTTCGTCCTAAGGAATGACCGAGCTAGCCGCAAACCATAGTAGTACGAGCCAGACCCATACTGACCCAGGAGAGTCTTGAACTCATCAGACTTCTTGAAGTCATCGATCGCCTGAGCTCGGGTTTCAGCTTGAACCTTTGCAAGCTCTGCCTCAAAAGAGCTTCGCGAGTGAATGAGCTCGAGCTTCGCTTCCTCTGCTTCGCCCCTTGCAAACTCGACCTCGTCCTCCGCCTTCTTGAGGTCCACCTTCGCCGCCTCCAGGGCCTTTTCTAGCTCCTTGGCCTTCTTGAACGCAACCTCGCTCTTGACTTCGAGCTCGGCTATGCGATCTGAAGAATTCAAACCCTTAAGTCCAAGACCTCGAGCGACGCTTAGTGTCTGCAAAAACATGTATAAAGCTCGACGTGAGTATAAATTACGAAACCGATCAGGGCTACACGAGCATTCATATTAAAAACGTACCTTCAGTGTAAGAAGCTCTAGAGTCCGAACTCCCTCGTTTATATCGACCTCCTTCTCATATTTATCAACTATGCCCTGAATGAGAGCACATTCGGCGTACTCCTCGAGCGACTTCGTGGGCATATGGTCGTCATCATCAGCCAAGAGGTCCGACCCATAACAAGGGGTTCGAGCTCGGACTTGTGGTTGAGGGGTTGGCTGCTTCGGAGGGGTCGGGTTTTGTGAACTCTGCCCCAGATCCACCATGGTTGGACGGGCGGCCTCCCGTGCCCGTTTCTTTCCCTTGGACGAAGCCATGGTCGAGGTTTTTGACTTCAGGCCCTTGGCCTTTTTATGAACGTTGTCCAAGAGGGCTGATGGATCGAAAGACATCTTGAATTCTGCAAGCAAAAATGTAAAGGCATTAGCTCGAACTATAGGACGATGATTATCCATGAAATATCAAATAATGCATAAAAAGAAAGATCGTACCCTCGAGGCGTTTCAAGTCAGCAAGGTCGAGGGTGTTGTCTTCAAGCAAGAAATCGATCTTGTCCGCAAGGGGGTCGGGTTCACTAACCTCAGCCTATCTCTCTCTAAAACCTCAAAATAGGCCCGACCTTCGTTAAACCTATCTTTGTCAGGGATTTCCCACCTCGGGCTAAATGGATGATCGAGGTTTTGAGGTTTCACAAAAAAGAAACGCTCCTTCCAACCTCTAAGTGAGCTCGAGGTATCAGAAGTTCTAAACCCCCCCTTTGTTGATAAAACAAAACTGTTATACCCCGGGGAAAATTTCATATCAAACACCATTCGAAGTAGGTCGACCCTAGGCTTAACCTCGAGACATCCACATAGTATGAAGAAATACACTAATAACCTCCAACCATTCGGGGCTAATTGACCCGGACACAGGTAGTATGAGGTCAGAAAATGAATGAAAAATGGGTGAAGAGGCCACCTAAGCCCGGCCTTAAGAGCATCTCTAAAAAAGGTCATCTCCCCCTCTCGAGCTCCTAACACGGTCTCAGTTGGCCCTGGGGTTCTAATATCGCAAATTGGCATGACCCCGAACTCTCTAGCTATTTTAATAATTACATGTTCTTTATACTTAGTCGGTTCCTTGGGGTAGGTCAGGACGTCGCGATGGGAGTTAATGGGGATGACCATAGGTATAATGGATGTATTTACATCTTCAGGCCTATCACTATGATTCGAGTCCCTAGGAGCCTGACTACTGTCACTACTACTTGACCC
>NW_019252530.1:0-1242 GCF_002742605.1 Olea europaea var. sylvestris | reverse complement strand
TCGGTTGGTTGACCGGAAGCAAAAATCGCACCGGGGGCAATTTCGTCATTTTTCGCGACGGTGTCGGAATGGGCTGAAATTCGACAGGTTGATCGGACATAAAAATCGCGCCGGGGGCAATTTCGTCATTTTTCGCGACGGTGTCGGAATAGGCTAAAATTTGACAGGTTCATCGGAAACAGAAATCGTGCCAGGGGTAATTTCGTCATTTTTCGCGACGGTGTCGGAATGGGCTAAAATTTGACTGGTTGATCGGAAACAAAAACAGCGACAGGGGGAATTTCGTCATTTTTCGCGACGAAGTCGGAATGGGCTCAAATTTGATAGGCTGATCGGAAACAAAAATCGCGCCAGTGGCAATATCGTCATTTTTCGCGACGGTGTCAGAATGGGCTAAAATTTCGCAGGTTGATAGGAAACAAAAATTGTGCGGGGGTCAATTTCGTCATTTTTCACGACGGTGTCGAAATGGGCAAAAATTTGACAGGTTGATCGGAAACAAAAATAGCGCCGGGGGCATTTTCGTCATTTTACGCGACGGTGTCAGAGTGGGCTAAAATTCGACCGGTTGACTGGAAGCAAAAAATCGCGCCGGGGGCAATTTCGTCATTTTTCGCGACGGTGTCGGAATGGGCTAATATTGGACAGGTTGATCGGAAACAAAAACCGCGCGGTGGGCAATTCCGCCATTTTTCGCGACGGTGTCGGAATGGGCTGAAATTCGACTGGTTAACCGGAAGTAAAAATCGCTCCGGGGGCAATTTCGTCATTTTTCGCGACGGTGTCGGAATGGGCTGAAATTCAGCTGGTTGACTGGAGGAAAAAATTGCGCCGGGGGCAATTTCATCATTTTATGCGACGGTGTCGGAATGTGCTAAAATTTGAAAGGTTTATCGGAAACAAAAATCGCCACAGGGGCAGTTTAGTCATTTTTCACGACGGAGTCGGAATGGGCTAAAATTTGAAAGGTTGATCGGACAAAAAAATCGCGTCGGGGGCAATTTCGTCATTTTTCGTAACGGTGTCGGAATGGGCTGAAATACGGCTGGTTGACCGGAAGTAAAAATCGCGTCGGGGGCCATTTCGTCATTTTTCGCGACGGTGCCGGAATGGGCTGAAATTCGACTGGTTGACTGGAAGAAAAAATTGCGCCGGGGCGATTTCGTCATTTTATGCGATGGAGTCGGAATGGGCTAAAATTTGACAGGATGATCGGAAACAAAAACCGCGCCAGGGGCAATT
>NW_019252529.1:0-1242 GCF_002742605.1 Olea europaea var. sylvestris | reverse complement strand
CAGCAACTCAGTTTGGAAGATAAACTAGCATAGTTTACTCAAAGTGACTTATAAAATTCTATAGGTATTGAATTGATAAGATTTCAAGTTTATTCAATAGCTAACCCATGAGACTATTAAAGCCCACCGTTTCGTCCAAAAATATCAAGTAATTAATGGTTTATGAGTTTTTGAATTCAAGGTAGAAGCTGAAAATTTAAAAGAAAAAAATTGACACTGAATCTTATCGCTAATATTTTTTGTGATAAATAACAATTTGTACGATAATTACCATAAACATAACTATTTCATAAAAATCTTCTTAGAGTAGTTACACAAATGATTTCGTAGAAATCCATTTATTTAAAAAATACATAAACACTTCATAAAGAATAAAAACATTAAGTCACTGGTTTCTTCATAGCACATTGTATCTTCATCTACCATCATCCACGTCCCAAGCAAATCAAATCAATATGTAGGAAGGGAATTCACCCATGAATAGGCTTCGGCAAAAAAATCGAAAAACTGACCAAACCATCAAACCAAACCAAGTCACGTCAATTCGGATTGGTTCGACAAAGTAATCGGTTTGATTTGGTTTTCTTTTAAACAAAACGATGGTGGGTCCATTCAATCATGGTTTTAAGTTTCAGATCATTGGTTAACCAAATCAACCCAATTCACTTACGTGATCACCTTTTTTTTAATTTAAGAAAAATAAAATTGAAAGATAAGCTCTAATCTTATAATCATATATCAATTTCCTCCAATCTATGATGTTACCGATGAGTAATAGCACTGAAAATTTTCTTTCACGAGATTTTTATGTTATACTTAGCATTTTTTTTCATATTCAGGTAGTCAGACTAAATAATACATAAAAAAAACAATAAAAATTTTTTTAAGTTTTCTATTGATCTATCTCTATTAACCTAATTTTATTTGTTAATCAATAATTATTATAATATAAAATTATTTGATTAGTTTAGTTCATGTAATTTAAGTGCACCTAAAACTCAAACAAATTTTTTAAAAAAAAATTAATTTGGACTAAAAGTCCAAACCGATTAACCGAACCGAACCAAACTAAATTTAGTTTGGTTTGGTTTGGTTTAAAAGCAAGAGTGAGTTGGTTTTGTTTGAAATTTGCTCAAATCGACTAATTTGGTTTTGGTTTCGGGTTGGAGTCGAAACAAATCCAAACCAAATCACGCCCAAGCCTACCCATGAGTTTGAAACCCAATATAAATTATCAATGTA
>NW_019252528.1:0-1242 GCF_002742605.1 Olea europaea var. sylvestris | reverse complement strand
GAATTACCCATATCATCACAACTCTCTCGAGTAGTGTTCATTAACGACTCAGAGCCAAACCCAAAAGGTAGGGGTGGGCGTGGGTCGGTTCGGTTCGATTCTCTTTAGAACCGAACCAAACCAAAATTTTCGGGTATCTAGTAAATGGAACCGTCGAGTCCAAATATAATTATGGAACCGTTCGGGTTCGGTTCCGTTCGGTTCGGTTCGGTTCTATACTATAATTAATTTTTTTAACATTTATAACAACATTATATAAATACAACTAATGATACATTCAATGGTTTTGAAATGCCATAGACTAGTAGACTACCTTGTTCAAATGATCGCTACGGTCAAAGCTTCGGTCAACGGAGGTCACAGCATCGACCGATGATTGTATAGGTTTTGAAATATCATCGAGGTTGCGATAGTGAGTACGAGAGTCGAGACAACGTTATACACTTTAGTGGAGGTGTTTAGAGTTATTTAGTTGATTGGATCTTATTGGGCTAAGAAATGAAACAATAAAATGGGTAATAAGGTAAAAATTAAAAAAATTAGAAATGAAACAAATTATTGGGCCAAAAATTTGGATTTAGAAATTGTTAATTTGTTTAGAAAAAATTAAAATTAAAATAATTTGATTTACTCAATATAAAAAAAATAGAAAGATTCGGTTCTTATTCGGTTCTTGGTCTAGAACCGAGAACCGAACCGTACTCGTCGGTTCTCAATTCAGATACCCGTTCGAGTATTTAATTTGACAAGAATCGTCGGGTTCGGTTCGGTCCAGTTCCCGTTCGATTCGGTCGGTTCGGTTCGGGAGATTTGCCCAGCCCTACCAAAAGGTACTGTACCAAATAGTATGTCCACTATTGTGTCAAACTTGTCTAGATGTTTCTTAATTGATTTCGTGAGACCTTGCAAGATGTACAACTGGGACTTCTTTCGTCCCTTCAATAAAACCTGGACACTCTTTCAGACTTTCAAGACTCCACCTTCTCCAGAGAATGTGTACCCTTTTGCATTCAACGTAATTAACAAGATGAGATTTTTCTTCAAGTTTGGAACATGTCGAACCTGACTAAGATATCTAAGTGTCACATCCTTCAACCTTAATCTGACCCTTCCAATTCTAACTACCTACAAGGTATGTTGTTTCCCATGACAACTATACCTTACTGAAGGCCCAAGAATAACTAACTAAGAGGGGGTGAATTGGTTGTTTGAAACTTTTTCTAAAATAAACGCAAATTTAAG
>NW_019252527.1:0-1242 GCF_002742605.1 Olea europaea var. sylvestris | reverse complement strand
GTTGCATTTCTCACTCTAGAGAACTAATCGTGTTTCCACAGACGCTATCTCACAGTATCCAAAGTCTCTGTTTTCACCTCTATCCAAACTCTTTTCAGAATCAAATTCCTACTTGGAACGAAATTTTAAAAGATAACTCACACATAAGGTGCTACAATTTTATTAGAAAACTGCCTTTTCCCCTAAACAATTCATCAAAGATGGGTACTTTGACATGGCTAACATCCATTCAAAATCAATGTTTTGAAATCTTTTAAAATCTCTATCTGTACTGCCGAGGAATCATGAGAAACTTAATGAAATCTTTTTATGAAAGTTTTGTTGAACATAACAAACTTTACTTTGATATTCATAAATTGAAATTGTATATGTTTACAAACTATATTTACATACCTTTGGTACTCACCTTATGAAGTTTAGAACTCCATAAGTGATTACCTTATTACAAGCTTTACTATCTTCAAGCTATCTAATATTTTTCTGAATACCAGTGGTGTAAACAGATTACAAAAGATATATCTAAGATGTGTTTCCCTCAAGTGTTTAAGAGATAGGCTATTTCGAGATATCTTCATTCTTCCTCCTTGCCTCCTTTTATAGAAGCCTTTTGGAATCTTATCTTAACAGGTGTTTTCTATCTTTCTTTGTTGGGTAGCTAGGCCATCTTATCTCCACCTAATTTTCCATTATCTTCTTGCAAAGTGGACCTCTCCTTTTGAAATTATATGCCTTATCTTTTGAGTTTGTCTGCCACTTGTGACAAATGATGGAGAATAGTCACAATTATGGAGACTTTTCTTGCATTATCTTCTGTCTTTTAGTAGCCACAGTTTTTCTTTAATAAATTTCTTTATTAAAGTAGTGATAAAGGGCTACTTTTGTCACCATCACTTTTCCATTTTTGAATCAAAGAATTCTTCAGAGAATTCTTTACTATTAAGAGATGCGTAACTCATATCTTCAACAACACAGTATTCACAATGGTGATCACTGTAGTTCCAGAGTAATTTGCATAGTTCTTTAGCCATATCTTCTGATCCATGCACTTTGTTGGAAATAATTGCAGATAATAAATTATCGAGATAACAAATATCTTCTTTTTTGGTGGTCATCCTTTCATTGGAATAGATAATATGATCTTCAGATGGATAAATCCATATTTTTTTCTCAGTAATTATCTGAGTTACATGTTCAAATATCTCTTTGTACCCTTTTGCTCTTCTGTAGGGCATCATATTTAGG
>NW_019252526.1:0-1242 GCF_002742605.1 Olea europaea var. sylvestris | reverse complement strand
AGAAGGATGCCTTTTGGATTATGCAATGCACCCGCAACCTTTCAACGGTGCATGATGGCCATATTCTCTGACATGGTGGAAAATACATCGAGGTATTCATGGATGATTTTTCTGTGTTTGGAGATTCATTTGATGACTGCTTGAATCAGTTGACTCTTGTACTGCAAAGATGTGAAGAAAAGAACTTAGTGCTAAACTGGGAAAAATGCCATTTCATGGTAAAAGAGGGGATAGTGCTGGGGCACAGGATTTCCTCAAAGGGAATTGAAGTTGACAAAGCCAAAATACAAGTGATTGAAAAATTGCAGCCTCCTAATTCAGTTAAGGGGATCAGGAGCTTCTTAGTACATGCAGGGTTTTACAGAAGGTTCATTCAAGATTTCTCAAAAATAACAAAACCTTTATGTAATCTATTGGAGAAGGATGTGTCATTTCACTTTTCTGATGAGTGCTTAAATGCCTTTAACACTTTGAAAGAAAAGTTAACTTCGGCACCTGTAATAGTAGCACCTGATTGGGATCTACCTTTCGAACTTATGTGTGATGCTAGTGATTTTGCAGTGGGAGCAGTGCTTGGCCAACGTAAAGGCAAAGTGTTACATGTAATCTACTATGCCAGCAAAACCTTGACAGATGCTCAGATCAACTACGCAACAACGGAAAAAGAGATGCTAGCAGTGGTCTTTGCCTTCGACAAATTTCGTTCCTATCTGATTGGTTCAAAGGTGATAGTCTACACGGACCATGCAGCATTGAAATATCTGTTTGAGAAGAAGGATGCTAAACCTAGGCTGATTCGATGGATTCTGTTACTGCAAGAGTTTGACATTGAAATTCGCGATAAAAAGGGTACAGAAAATCAGGTAGCAGATCATTTACCAAGGCTAGAGCAACTTCGTGATTCAAATGATGTGGATATAAATGAGGTCTTCCCAGATGAGCAGTTATTGCAGATAGAAAAGGCTCCTTGGTATGCAGACATTGTTAATTACTTAGCTAGTGGCTATATGGATCCTGATCTCACCTATCACCAGAAAAAGAAGTTGATTCATGAAGCGAAATTTTATTATTGGGATGATCCGAATTTGTACAGAAGAGGGGCAGACCAGATCATTAGGAGATGTGTGCCAGAGGATGAGATGAAACCTATCCTTTCACAGGTTCATGCATCGGCTTATGGAGGACACGTTGGCCCCACTAAAACAGCAGCAAAGGTGCTTCAATGTGGTTTCTTTTGGCCTA
>NW_019252525.1:0-1242 GCF_002742605.1 Olea europaea var. sylvestris | reverse complement strand
GAAAATTAATTATTCGGACGCCTAAAAGAAGGAATTTGGCTAAAATCCCATGATCCCGGGTCTGTGGCCCGAGTCCAATTTGCTGGCCGATTCCAATCAACCTGCCAAATTTTGGCCCATTCCGACACCGTCGCGACAAATGACAAAATTGCCCCTGGTGCGGCTTTACTTTGTTAATTTTGGGTCCATCACTTCTTCAACCTGTCATAATTAATAAGGAATGTAATTATTTGGTGGCCCAAACGAAGGATTTTGGCAAAAATCTCGTGATCCTGGGTCTGTACCATGAGTCCAATTTCACGGGCCATTTTCCAATCAACCTGCCAAATTTCGACCCATTCCGATACCGTCACAACAAATGACAAAATTGCCCCTGGTGCAGTTTTTCTTTATTAATTTTGTGTCCATCACTTCTTCAACCTGACATAATTAATAAGGAAATTAATTATTCGGAGGCCCAAACAAAAGAATTTGGCTAAAATCCCGTGATCCCAGGTCTGTGCCCCGAGTCTAATTTCATGGGTCGTTTCCAATCAACCTGCCAAATTTCTGCCCGTTCCGATACCGTCGTGACAAATGACGAAATTGCCCCTGGTGCGATTTTTCTTTTTTAATTTTCTGCCCAACACTATTTCAACCTGACATAATTAATACTGAAATTAATTATTCGATGTTCGAAACGAAGGAATTTGGATAGAATCCCGTGATCCTAGGTCTATGCCCCGAGTCCAATTTTGCGGGCCGTTTCCAATAACCTGCCAAATTTCAGCCCATTCGGACATCGTCGTGACAAATGACAAATTTGCCCCTGGTACGGTTTTTCTTCGTAAATTTTCTGTCCAGAACTTCTTCAACCTGGCATAATTAATATGGAAATTAATTATTCGGAGGCCCAAACGAAGGAATTTGGCTAAAATCCCGTGATCCTGGGTCTGTGCACTGAGTCCAATTTCACGGCCCGTTTCCAATCAACCTGCAAAATTTTGGCCCATTCTGACGCCGTTGCTACAAATGAAAAAATTGTCCCTGGTGCGATTTTTCTTTGTTAATTTGCCGTCCAACACTTCTTCAACCTTACATAATTAATGCGAAAATTAATTATTCGGATGCCCAAAAGAAAGAATTTGGCTAAAATCCAGTGATCTCGGGTTTGTGCCCTGAGTCCAATTTCGCGGCTCATTTCCAATCAACCTGCCAAATTTCGGCCCATTCCAACACCATCGTGACAAATGATGAAATTGC
>NW_019252524.1:0-1242 GCF_002742605.1 Olea europaea var. sylvestris | reverse complement strand
GGCTTTACAATCTCCCCTACTTAAAATATTTTCGTCCTCGAAAATTTACCTTAACTAATCGAAGAGTTCTGGATATTTGACTTGAAGCTCATCTTCCTTATCCCATGTTGACTTATCCAGTCCATGATTTCGCCATAGCACCTTGACCATTGGAACTTCTCTATTCCTGAGTTGATGCACTTTTCTGTCTAAAATCGTCATTGGGCTTTCTTCGTAAGACAGGTCCTTTTGTACCTCTAAAGTTTGGTAATTCACCACGTGATTAGGATCATGGACATATTTTCTCAGCATCGAAATATGAAATACGTTATGCACTGTTGTCAATTCAGGTGGTAAGGCAAGTCGGTAAGCCACACTACCAATCCTTTCGAGAATTTTAAAAGGTCCAATGAATTGTGGTCTCAACTTCCCTTTCTTTCCGAACCTCAGCACACCTTTCTTTGGTGCTACTTTTAGAAAAACTTTATCACCCACTTGGTATTCTAAATCTTTTCTTCCAACGTCAGCATAACTTTTCTGTCGATCTTGCGCTGCCTTTATTCTTGCTCTAATCTTATCAACAGCCTCAACTGTTCGTTCAATGATTTCAGGACCTAAAATTCTATTTTCCCCGACCTCATCCCAATGGATAGGGGACCTGCACTTTCTACCATAAAGTGCTTCATATGGGGCCATGCCCATAGTAGCTTGAAAACTATTATTGTAAGCAAACTCCACTAACGGTAGGTGTGTCTCCCAACTACCGCCAAGGTCCAAAACACATGCCCTCGACATATCTTCAAGAGTTTGAATGGTTCTTTCGGATTGTCCATCCGTCTGTGGATGATAAGTAGTACTAAACTTCAATTTTGTCCCCATGGTTGTCTGCAAACTTTTCCAAAATTTTGATGTGAACCTCGGATCTCTATCTGAAACAATGGTGACAGGAACTCGATGCAGTCTGACTATCTCTCTGATATATAACTGTGCGAGCTATTCCATACTAAAATTTACTTTAATAGGCAGAAAATGGACTGATTTTGTCAAACGATCAACTACTACCCAAATAGCATTATGTCCTCTTGCTGATCTCGGAAAACCTACCACAAAATCCAACGCTATATGTTCCCATTTCCATTCTGGTATATCCAACGGGTTCAATAATCCAGATGGCATTTGCTGTTCTGCCTTAACTTGCTGACAGATAATACATTTCTCCACGAATAGTCCAATTTCTCTCTTCATGTTTCTCCACCAAAATGT
>NW_019252523.1:0-1242 GCF_002742605.1 Olea europaea var. sylvestris | reverse complement strand
GAGATAAAAAATCATGTGTCTAAATTGACCAATGCCTTAACTGTGGGGGAACGTGGGAAATTTCCAGCACAAGCTCAACCTAAGCCTAAGGGACAGCATATGGCTCAAACCTCAGATTCAGGAGAGAGTAACCTTAAAGAAGCAAATGCCATCACCACCTGATCTGGGAAGGTTATAGAACCAATTTCAAAACCTAGGGAAAATGAAAAGGAGTCTAGTGAGTCTGAAGAAAGTAGCCCTAGTGATGAGGCAGTAGGAAATCCATCGAGGGTACCTTTTCCACAAGCCCTTAAGCTTAGCCCAAAATCAGTCAATCAACACAATGAGATCCTAGAACACCTTAGGCAAGTAAAAATCAATCTTCCACTCTTGCATGTAATTTCACAAGTTCCTACATATGCGAAAGTCCTTAAGGACTTGTGCACTGTGAAGAGGAAACACATTGTCAAGAAGACTGCCTTCTTGACCGAACAAGTGAGTGCTGTGATTGAACAAAGGATCCCACCGAAATATAAGGACCCTGGCTGTCCAACTGTTTCCTGTGTCATCGGGAACCATGAGTTTGCACAAGCTTTCCTTGATCTGGGAGCCAGTGTTAATCTCATGCCCCATTCCATATACTTACTATTAGGTCTTGGTGAAATTAAACCCACTTCTGTGGTTCTACAACTAGCTGATAGATCCACTATAAGACCTAGGGGAGTAGTTGAAGATGTGTTGATTCAAATTGATAAATTCCACTACCCCGTTGATTTCTTAGTCTTGGATGTGAAGGTTGATGTTAATGTTGATTCTAAAATTCCTATTATTCTTGGTAGACCTTTCCTCGCCACAGCTAACGCCCTTATAAATTGCAGGAATGGTCTAATGAAATTGTCTTTTGGGAATATGACTCTAGAAGTCAACATTTTTCACATTGCTAAGCAACCAATGGAAAGTGATGAGTGCCACCACACACATATGATTGAGGCACTCACTCAGGAGGAGGCACTTGAGACTACAAATTCTGACCCCTTAAATCTTTTTCTTTTGAATTCTTCAATTCCAGCAAGTGTTAATGATGAAGAATATGCTAACATTTGTGCTATTTTTGCAAAATTTCGGGACTATGGGACATCACCATGGCAACCCAAATTTGAAGAATTGCCAGAAAGGACGAGCAGCCAGCAACCATCAAACATTGAGAGCCCCAAACCAGCTTTGAAACCGCTACCCCCAGGATTGAAACATGAATTCCTTGGA
>NW_019252522.1:0-1242 GCF_002742605.1 Olea europaea var. sylvestris | reverse complement strand
CCTTGTGTGTCAATATTGCAAGGGCAAAATGGACAAAACATAATAATTTTAACAAAAATAAATAAAGGATGAAATAAAAAAAATGAAAAAGATGAAGATGAAAAATAAAAAAGCTTCTCAACAACCCCAACCCGCCCTAGTGGCACGGGGTGCTGCCACCACAGCCTTTACCACAATTTTCATCACTCTCCCCTTGTTTTTGGGAACCACCACATACTGGCAATACGCCGTTGCATTGGTTTCACCACCATCTATTTAGCAACCCCTGCCATCGAAATGAAATATTCAACCACCACCATCATGAACACCACACCACCAAATTCAGCACCATCAAGAAAAACCCACCAAAAATCTAATCAAGGACTCACCACATTGAAGATATGTGTATTGGTTGATTACCAGATTGTTAAAACAAGAAATTTGTTCATTTATTCCTTCGGCAATATCTCCCCCACCCCCATAATTGTAGCAAACGCAATTAACCATTAGGAAATATTGTTGGTGACTGTGTGTGAGTTTGCAAATTTTATTTTGAAATATTAAACAAAACAAAACCACTTGGAATGGAAAACACGAATTGCAAAAATAAAGATTGAAAAAATGAAATTGTAAACTGAGGTTAGTGTTTTACACTATCTCTTTAAGACGAATTTGCCTTGTCAAGGTGCTCAAGTTAAAGCTACCTTGAATCAATCAATGAACGTAAATAAACCGCTTACCTAGAAAGGGATGAGATGAGACTTGTTGGGGACTAAGTTGCACAACTGGCCTTTGTTGATTGCTGGAAGTCTTGAAGCGGTGTAGTGACAATCATCGACCAAGATACAACGATTTTCTCCTTGCAGTAGAAGCACTTCAAATGACAAGAAACAATGAACTCGAAATTGAAGAGTACACTCTACTTTGAATGAATTTTTTATGCAAGAAAACTATGATTTTGCAGTGGATTGGTATAATATAATTAAACATATGATTATGAATGAATTAGAACCATCAAAGGTCCAATTTATCGAGGTTGAAGGATTCTGGTCAGAGAGACACATCCTAAAAATCAGCATGTTTCATGAACAATCATACTCGTTCACACCGCTCACCAATCGCCCAGGCCACCACTTGAGCGATTTTCTAAGTATCTCGACCGCTCATTGTGCTCGAGGCATCCGCTTGAGCAGCTAATATAATTCGAATTTCTCGAATTAATTAATTCCAAAATTCCATTTGTCGACCTCACTTTTATACTTC
>NW_019252521.1:0-1242 GCF_002742605.1 Olea europaea var. sylvestris | reverse complement strand
TTTTCTAAAACCTCTTGCATAATCTTAAGTTTGGTAGAGGCCTAAGATTCATCTAGAACAAGTTGCTCTCTCATTCCAAGCATTCCCTACTTACATATCTTGTCCGCGCTTCATCATTTACCTACCATTCGTTCTTATTGTAATAAGTTTCATAATAAATGTCTATTTCTCCTTGTACGTGGTCTATAGTAATTCACCTCTATTTGAAATAATATATATCATGTTATAAAAACATATTTTTCTTTATAAAATCAAAAGAAATTATATTGCCTTTTCTTCAAGACGTTCAACAAATAATTTTGATCCACCATGATGATTATATTTAATGTAGATATGGCTTGCCAAACTACATGTAGATAGTGCCTGCAATTAATTTATATTTCCCCCTTCCCCTATCCCTTCTCCTATAAAAAAGACAATCACAAAAGTACTATTCATTTTGTGGGTACCTTGTGTTCACACGCTTTTATAATTAAATTGTGAACCAAGAAATTGAAAATTATGTGCTTAAAATAGAATTCATGACATACACAAATAAAGATAAAATAAATTAGGCAATAATTGTATATCGTTGAAGCGACACACTCTTGGTGTCGTGAAATAAATTTTACTACTAGCATAATTAGTCACATAAATAAATATCCATTGTCATAAAATAATTTGCGCAATAATTTTATTTGTTGTAATATAAAATATTTGAAATATATAAATAGTCATGAAATAAATTACGCAATAACTTTATATCGTTGCACAAATAATGACGCGTCAAACACTTTGTGTTGTGAAATAAATTTAATTACAAACATTACTTGTTCCATGATAAATTTTACTACTAAAGTTGAATATCCTAAAATATATCATGCAACATGTCAAACGCATTGTAAATTGTATTTTTGGGATAAACATGACTTGTTATTAAATATATTTCTATAAGCATATATTATTGCAAAATAGAATACGTAACAAAAGTTATACCTTTAACATAATTTTCGTAACAAACAATTTTCTCTCAAAAATTTTATAGAAATAATCGTTGTAAGAAATTGCCTTGTCACTTTTTGACTTTTCGGTACTTATATGTTTTACGATGACATTATGAAGACAAATATTTTGTTGCTATTTCATAGTTTTCGTGTCAAACAAATAATGTTGCAAATTTGTCAATGCGAAGATTGAACAAAAGATGTCACAGAATATAATTTGTCAATGCAAAGAATGAACAAAAGATGTCACATAACATAT
>NW_019252520.1:36978-45739 GCF_002742605.1 Olea europaea var. sylvestris | reverse complement strand
GCATCAATTATGTCAGGTTGAAGAAGTGTTGGACATAAATTTAACGACGAAAAACCACACCAGGGGCAATTTCGTCATTTGTCGCGACGGTGTCGGAATGGGTCGAAATTCGGCAGGTTGATTGGATACGGCCCAAGAAATTGGAGTCGAGGGACAGACCCGAGATCACGAGATTTTAGCCAAATTCTTTCGTTTAGGCCTCTAAATAATTAATTTCCGTATTAATTATGCCGGTTGAAGATGTGCTGGATAGAAAATTAACAACGTAAAATCGTACCAGGGGCAATTTCGTCATTTGTCGCGACGGTGTCGGAATGGGCCAAAATTTGGCAGGTTGATTGGAAACGGCCCTAGAAATTGGAGTTGGGGCACAGACCCGGGATCACGGGACTTTAGCCAAATTCCTTCATTTAGGCCTCCGAATAATTAATTTCCGTATTAATAATGTCAGGTTGAAGATGTGTTGGACAGAAAATTAACAATGCAAAATCGCACCAGAGGCAATTTCTTCATTTGTAGCGACGTTGTCGGAACGGGCTGAAATTTGGCAGGTTAATTGGAAACGGCCCCAGAAATTGGACTCCTGGCGCAGACCCGAGATGACGGGATTTTACCCAAATTCCTTCATTTAGGACTTCGTATAATTAATTTCCGTATTAATTATGTCAGGTTGACGAAGTGCTGGACAAAAAATTAACAAAGAAAATCTGCACTGGGGGCAATTTCGTCATTTGTAACGACATTGTCGGAATGGGCCGAAATTTGGCAGGTTGATTGGAAACGGCCCCTGAAATTGGACTTGGGGCACAGACCCGAGATTAGGGGATTTTAACCAAATTCCTTCATTTAGGCCTCCGAATAATTAATTTCCATATTAATTATGTCAGGTTGAAGAAGTGTTGGATAGAAAATTAACAAAGAAAAACCGCACCTGGTGCAATTTCGTCATTTGTCGCGATGGTGTCGAAATGGGCCGAAATTTAGCAGGTTAATTGGAAACGGCACGAGTAATTGGACTCGAGGAATAGACCTGGGATCACGGGATTTTAGCCAAATTCCTTCATTTAGGCCTCCGTATAATTAATTTTCGTATTAATTATGTCAAGTTGAAGAATTGTCGGACAGAAAATTAACAAAGAAAATCCGCACTGGGGGCAATTTCATCATTTGTAACGACGTTGTCGGAATGGGTCGAAATTTGGCAGGTTGATTGGAAATGGCCCCAGAAATTGGAGTTGGGGCACAAACCCGGGATCACGGGATTTTAGCCAAATTCCTTCGTTTTGGCCTCCGAATAATTAATTTCTATATTAATTATGTTAGGTTGAAGAAGTGTTGGACAGAAAATTAATAAAGAAAAATCGCACCAGTTGCAATTTCGTCATTTGTCGCGTTGGTGTCGGATAGGGCCGAAATTTGGCAGATTGATTGTAAACGGCCCCAGAAATTAGACTTGAGGCATAGACCCAGGATCAGGGGATTTTAGCCAAACTCCTTTGTTTAGGCCTCCCAATAATTAATTTTCGTATTAATTATGTTAGGTTGAAGATGTGTTGGACAGAAAATTGACAACGTAAAATCGCACCAGGGGCAATTTCATCATTTGTCGCGACAGTGTAGAAATTGGCCGAAATTTGACAGGTCGATTGGAAACGGCCCGAGAGATTGGACTTGGGCCACAAACCTGGGATCATGGGATATTAGCCAAATTCCTTCGTTTAGGCCTCCGAATAATTAATTTTCGTATTAATTATGTTAGGCTGAAGAAGTGTTGGACAGAAAATTAACGAAGAAAAATCGCACTAGGGACAATTTCGTCATTTGTCGCGACGGTGTAGGAAAGGGCCAAATTTTGGTAGGTTGATTGGAAACAGCCCCAGAAATTGGAGTCCTGGCACAGACCCGGGATCACGGGATTTTAACCAAATTCCTTCGTTTAAGCCTCCGAATAATTAATTTTCGTATTAATTATGTCACGTTGAAGATGTGTTGGACAAAAAATTAACAAGGCAAAATCGCACCAGGGGCAATTTTGTCATTTGTCGCGAGGGTGTCCGAATGGGCTGAAATTTGGCAGGTTGATTGGAAACGGCCCTAGAAATTGGAGTTAGGGCACAGACATGGGATCACGGGGTTTTAGCCCAATTCCTTCATTTAGGCCTTCGAATAATTAATTTTCGTATTAATTATATCAGGTTGAAGAAGTGTTGGACAGAAAATTAAGAAAGAAAAATCGCACCGGAGCAATTTCATCATTTGTCGCGACGGTATCGAAATGGCCCAAAATTTGGCAGGTTGATTGGAAACGGCCCGAGAAATTGGACTCAGGGCAGGGAACTGCGATCATGGGATTTTAGCCAAATTCCTTCGTTTAGGCCTCCGAATAATTAATTTTCGTATTAATTATGTCAGGCTGAAGAAGTGTCGGACAGAAAATTAAAAAAGAAAAATCGTACCAGGGAAAATTTTGTCATTTGTCGCTACGGTGTAGGAAAGGGGAGAAATTTGGCAAGTTGATTGGAAACGGCCTCAGAAATTGGAGTCGTGGCACAGACCCGGGATCACGGGATTTTAACCAAATTCCTTCATTTAGGCCACTGAATAATTAATTTTTGTATTAATTATGTCAGGTTGAAGATGTGTTGGACAGTAAATTAACAACGCAAAACCGCACCAGGGGCAATTTTGTCATTTGTTGCGACGGTGTCAGAATGGGCCAACATTTGGAAGGTTGATTGGAAACGGCCCTAGAAATTGGAGTCGGGGCACAGACCCGGGATCACGAGGTTTTAGCCAAATTCCTTCGTTTAGGCCTCCGAATAATTAATTCCTATATTAATTATGTCAGGTTGAAGAAGTGTTGGACAGAAAATTAATAAAGAAAAATCGCACCAAGGGCAATTTCGTCATTTATCGCGACGGTGTCAGAATTGGCCGAAATTTGGCAGGTTGATGGAAACGACCCCAGAAATTGGAGTCGTGGCACAGACCCGGGATCATGGAATTTTAGCCAAATTCCTTTATTTAGGCCTCCGAATAATTAATTTTCATATTAATAATGTTAGGTTGAAAATGTATTGGACAAAAAATTAACAACGCAAAACCGCACCTAGAGCAATTTCGTCATTTGTCGCGACGGTGTCGGAATGGGCCAAAATTTGGAATGTTGATGGAAAACGGCTCGAGAAATTCGACAAGGGGTACATACCCGGGATCACGGTATTTTAGCCAAATTCCTTCATTTTGGCCTCCAAATAATTAATTTCTATATTAATTATGTTAGGTTGAAGAAGTGTTGGACATAAAATTAATAAAGAAAAATCGCACCAGTTGCAATTTCGTCATTTGTCGCGATGGTGTCGAATAGGGCCAAAATTTGGCAGATTGATTGGAAACGGCCCCGGAAATTGGACTTGGAGCACAGACCCAGGATCAGGGGATTTTAGCCAAACTCCTTCGTTTAGGCCTCCCAATAATTAATTTCCGTATTAATTATGTCAGGTTGAAGATGTGTTGGACGGAAAATTAACAACGCAAAACAGCACCAGGGGCAATTTTGTCATCTGTCGCGACGGTGTAGGAATGGGCCGAAATTTGGTAGGTTGATTGGAAATGGCCCGAGAAATTGGACTCGGGCCACAAACCTGGGATCACGGGATATTAGCCAAATTCTTTCGTTTAGGCCTCTGAATAATTAATTTTCGCATTCATTAGGTCAGGCTGAAGAAGTGTTGGACAGAAAATTAACGAAGAAAAACCGCACCAGGGGCAATTTTCTCATTTATCTTGACGGTGTAGGAAAGGGCCAAAATTTGGCAAGTTGATTGGAAACAGCCCCAGAAATTGGAGTCGTTGCACGGACCCGGGATCGCAGAATTTTAACCAAATTCCGTCGTTTAAGCCTCCAAATAATTAATTTTCGTATTAATTATGTCACATTGAAGATATGTTGGACAGAAAATTAACAATGCAAAATCGCACCAGGGGCAATTTTGTCATTTGTCGCGAAGGTGTCCGAATGGGCCGAAATTTGGCAGGTTGATTGGAAACGGCCCCAGAAATTGGAGTCGTGGCACAGACCCAGGATCACGGGATTTTAGCCCAATTCCTTCGTTTAGGCCTTCGAATAATTAATTTCCGTATTAATTATGTCAGGTTGAAGAAGTGTTGGACAGAAAATTAATAAAGAAAAATTGCACCGAAGCAATTTCCTCATTTGTCGCGACGGTGTTGGAATGGGCCAAAATTTGGTAAGTTGATTGGAAACGGCCTGAGAAATTGGACTCGGGGCAGGGAACTGCGATCACGGGATTTTAACCAAATTCCTTCGTTTAGGCCTCCGAATAATTAATTTCCATATTAATTATGTCAGGCTGAAGAAATGTCGAACAGAAAATTAACAAAGAAAAATCGTACCAGGGGAAATTTCATCATTTGTCGCGACGGTGTAGGAAAGGGGCGAAATTTGGCAAGTTGATTGGAAACGGCCCCAGAAATTGGAGTCGTGGCAGAGACCCGAGATCACGAGATTTTAACCAAATTCCTTCATTTAGGCCACTAAATAATTAATTTCCGTATTAATTATGTCAGGTTGAAGATGTTTTGGACAGTAAATTAACAACGCAAAACTGCACCAGGGACAATTTTGTCATTTGTTGGGACGGTGTCAGAATGGGCCAAAATTTGGAAGGTTGATTGGAAACGGCCCAAGAAACTGGAGTCGGGGCATAGACCCGGGATCACGAGGTTTTAGCCAAGTTCCTTCGTTTAGGCCTCCGAATAATTAATTTCTGTATTAATTATGTCAGGCTGAAGAAGTGTTGGACAGAAAATTAATAAAGAAAAATCGCACCAAGGGTAATTTCGTCATTTATCGCGACGGTGTCAGAATTGGCCGAAATTTGGCAGGTGGATGGAAGCGGCCCTAGAAATTGGAGTCGTGGCACAGACCCGGGATCATGGAATTTTAGCCAAATTCCTTTATTTAGGCCTTCGAATAATTAATTTTCTTATTAATAATGTCAGGTCGAAAATGTATTGGACAGAAAATTAACAACGCAAAACCGTACCAGGAGCAATTTCGTCATTTGTCGCGACGGTGTCGGAATGGGCCAAAATTTGGAATGTTGATGGGAAATGGCCCGAGAAATTCGACAAGGGGTACAGACCCGGGATCACGGGATTTTAGCCAAATTCCTACGTTTTGGCCTTCGAATAATTAATTTCTATATTAATTATGTTAGGTTGAAGAAGTGTTGGACATAAAATTGATAAAGAAAATCGCACCAGTTGCAATTTCGTCATTTGTCACGATGGTGTCGGATAGGGCCGAAATTTGGCAGATTGATTGGAAACGGCCCCGGAAATTGGACTTGGGGCACAGACCCGGGATGAGGGGATTTTAGCCAAACTCCTTCGTTTAGGCCTCCCAATAATTAATTTCCGTATTTATTATGTCAGGTTGAAGAAGTGTCGGATAGAAAATTGACAAAGAAAAACCCCACCAGGGGCAATTTCGTCATTTGTCGTGAAGGTGTCGGAATGGGCCGAAATTTGGCGGGTTGATTGGAAACGGCCCCAGAAATTGGAGTCAGGGAAATTCCTTCGTTTAAGCCTCCGAATAATAAATTTCTGTATTAGATATGTCAGGTTGAAGAAGTGTTGGAAAGAAAATTAACAAAGAAAAACCGTCCCAGGGGCAATTTCGTCATTTGTCACAAAGTTGTCGGAATGGGCCGAAATTTGGCAGGTTGACTGGAAACAGCCCAGAAATTGGAGTCGGGGAAATTCCTTCGTTTAGGCTTCCAAATAATTAAGTTCCGTATTAATTACGTCAGGCTGAAGATGTGTTGGACAGAAAATTAACAACACAACACCTCACCAGGGGCCATTTCGTATTTGTCGCGACGGTGTCGGAATGGGCTAAAATTTGGCAGATTGATTGGAAACGGCCCCAGAAATTAGAGTCAGGGCACAGACCTGGGATCACGGGATTTTAGCCAAATTCCTTCGTTTAGGCCTCCGAATAATTAATTTCTGTATTAATTATGACAGGTTGAAGTGTTGGACTGAAAATTAACAAAGAAAAACTGCACCAGGGGCGATTTCGTCATTTGTCACGACGATGTCGGAATGGGCCGAAATTTGGCTTGTTGATTGGAAATGGCCCCAGAAATTGGACTCGGGGCACAAACCCGAGATCACGGGATTTTAGCCAAATTCCTTCGTTTAGGCCACCGAATAACTAATTTCTGTATTAATTATGTCAGGCTGAAGAAGTGTTGGACATAAATTTAACCAAAAAAAACCCCACCAGAGGCAATTTCGTCATTTTTCATGACAGTGTCGGAATGGGCCAAAATTTGGAATGTTGATGGGAAACGGCCCGAGAAATTCGACAAGGGGTACAGACCTGGGATCACGGTATTTTAGCCAAATTCCTTCGTTTTGGCCTTCGAATAATTAATTTCTATATTAATTATGTTAGGTTGAAGAAGTGTTGGACATAAAATTAATAAAGAAAAATCGCACCAGTTGCAATTTCGTCATTTGTCGCGATGGTGTCGGATAGGGCCGAAATTTGGCAGATTGATTGGAAACGGCCCCGAAAATTGGACTTGAGGCACAGACCCGGGATCAGGGGATTTTAGCCAAACTCCTTCGTTTAGGCCTCCCAATAATTAATTTCCGTATTAATTATGTCATGTTGAAGATGTGTTGGACAGAAAATTAACAACGCAAAACCGCACCAGGGGCAATTTTGTCATTTGTCGCGACGGTGTAGGAATGGGCCGAAATTTGGTAGGTTGATTGGAAATGGCCCGAGAAATTGGACTCGGGCCACAAACCTGGGATCACGGGATATTAGCCAAATTCCTTCGTTTAGGCCTTCGAATAATTAATTTTCGCATTCATTATGTCAGGCAGAAGAAGTGTTGGACAGAAAATTAACGAAGAAAAACCGCACTAGGGGCAATTTCGTCATTTGTCTTGACGGCGTAGGAAAGGGCCGAAATTTGGCAGGTTGATTGGAAGCAGCCCCAGAAATTGGAGTCGTGGCACAGACCCGGGATCGCAGGATTTTAACCAAATTCCTTCGTTTAAGCCTCCGAATAATTAATTTTTGTATTAATTATGTCACGTTGAAGATATGTTGAACAGAAAATTAACAACGCAAAATCGCACCAGGGGCAATTTTGTCATTTGTCGCGAGGGTGTCCGAATGGGCCGAAATTTGGCAGGTTGATTGGAAACGGCCCCAGAAATTGGAGTTGGGGCACAGACTCGGGATCATGGGGTTTTACCCCAATTCCTTCATTTACGCCTTCGAATAATTAATTTTTGTATTAATTATGTCAGGTTGAAGAAGTGTTGGACAGAAAATTAACAAAGAAAAATCGCACCGGAGCAATTTCGTCATTTGTCGTGACGGTGTCGGAATGGGCCGAAATTTGGTAGGTTGATTGGAAACGGCCCGAGAAATTGGACTCGGGACACCGAACTGCTATCACAGGATTTTAGCCAAATTCCTTCGTTTAGGCCTCCGAATAATTAATTTCCATATTAATTATGCCAGGTTGAAGATGTGTTGGACAGAAAATTAACAAAGAAAAACAGCACCAGGGGCAATTTCGTCATTTGTCGCGACGGTGTCGGAATGGGCCGAAATTCGAAAGGTTGATTGGAAACGGCCCCAGAAATTGGACTCGGGGCACAGACCCGGGATCACGAGATTTCAGACAAATTCCTTCGTTTAGGCATCGGAATAATTAATTTTCGTATTAATTATGTCAGGTTGAAGATGTGTTGGACAGAAAATTAACAATGCAAAACCGTACTAGGGGCAATTTCGTCATTTGTCGCGATGGTGTCGGAATGGGCCAAAATTTTGAAGGTTGATTGGAAACGGCCCCAGAAATTGGACTCGAGGCACAGACCCGAGATCACGGGATTTTATACAAATTCCTTCGTTTAGGCCTCCGAATAATTAATTTCCATATTAATTATGCCAGGTTGAAGATGTGTTGGACAGAAAATTAACAAAGAAAAACAACACCATGGGCAATTTCGTCATTTGTCGCGAAGGTGTCGGAATGGGCTAAAATTTGGAAGGTCGATTGGAAACGGCCCCAAAAATTGGAGTCGGGGCACAGACCCGAGATCGCGGCCTTTTAGCTAAATTCCTTCGTTCAGGCCTCCGAATAATTAATTTCAGTATTAATTATGTCGGGCTGAAGAAGTGTTGGACTGAAAATTAACAAAGAAAAACCGCACCAGGAGCAATTTTTGTTGCCATTGTGTCGGAATGGGCCGAAATTTGGTAGGTCGATTGGAAATGGCTCGAGAAATTGGACTCGAGGCACAGACCTGGGATCACGAGATTTTAGCCAAATTCCTTCGTTTAGGCCTCCGAATAATTAATTTCCACATTGATTATGTCAGGATGAAGAAGTGTTGGACAGAAAATTAACAAAGAAAAATCGCACCAGGTGCAATTTCATCATTCGTTGCGACGGTGTCGGAATGGGCCCAAATTCGGCAGGTTGATTGGAAACGGCCCCAAAAATTGGAGTCGTGGCATAGACTCGGGGTCATGGGATTTTAACCAAATTCCTTCATTTTAGCCTCCGAATAATTAATTTTCGTTTTAATTATGTCAGGTTGAAGATGTGTTGGACCGAAAATTAACAAAGAAAAACCGCACCAGGGGCAATTTCGTCATTTGTTGCGATGGCGTCGGAATGGACCGAAATTTGACGGG
>NW_019252520.1:9362-34205 GCF_002742605.1 Olea europaea var. sylvestris | reverse complement strand
GGGGCAATTTCGTCATTTGTCACGACGGTGTCGAAATGGGCCGAAATTTGGCAGGTTGATTGGAAACGACCCCCGAAATTGGACTCGGGGCATAGACCCGGGATCACGGGATTTTAGAGAAATTCCTTCGTTTAGGCCTCCGAATAATTAATTTTCGTATTAATTATGTCAGGTTGAAGATGTGTTGGACAGAAAATTAACAACGCAAAACCGCCCAAGGGGCAATTTCGTCATTTTCGCGATGGTGTCGAAATGGGCTGAATTTTGGTAGGTTGATTGGAAACTGCCCCCGAAATTGGACTCGGGGCATAGTCCCGGGATCACGGGATTTTAGCCAAATTCCTTCGTTTAGGCCTTCGAATAATTAATTTCCATATTAATTATGCTAGGTTGAAGATGTCTTGGACAGAAAATTAACAAAGAAAAATAGCACCAGGGGAAATTTCATCATTTGTCGCGACGGTGTAGGAAAGGGCCGAAATTTGGCAAGTTGACAGGAAACGGCCCCAGAAATTAGAGTCTTGGCACAGATTTGGTATCATAGGATTTTAACCAAATTCTTTCGTTTGGGCCTCCAAATAAATTAATTTTCGTATTAATTATGTGAGGCTGAAGAAGTGTTGGACAGGAAATTGACAAAGAAAAACCACACCAGGGGCAATTTCGTCATTTGTCACGACGGTGTCGAAATGGGCCGAAATTTGGCAGGTTGATTGGAAACGACCCCCGAAATTGGACTCGGGGCATAGACCCGGGATCACGGGATTTTAGAGAAATTCCTTCGTTTAGGCCTCCGAATAATTAATTTTCGTATTAATTATGTCAGGTTGAAGATGTGTTGGACAGAAAATTAACAACGCAAAACCGCCCAAGGGGCAATTTCATCATTTTCGCGATGGTGTCGAAATGGGCTGAATTTTGGTAGGTTGATTGGAAACTGCCCCCGAAATTGGACTCGGGGCATAGTCCCGGGATCACGGGATTTTAGCCAAATTCCTTCGTTTAGGCCTTCGAATAATTAATTTCCATATTAATTATGCTAGGTTGAAGATGTCTTGGACAGAAAATTAACAAAGAAAAATAGCACCAGGGGAAATTTCATCATTTGTCGCGACGGTGTAGGAAAGGGCCGAAATTTGGCAGGTTGACTAGAAACGGCCCCAAAAATTAGAGTCATGGCACATATTCGGTATCATAGGATTTTAATCAAATTCTTTCGTTCATGCCTCCGAATAATTAATTTTTGTATTAATTATGTCAGGCTGAAAAAGTGTTGGACAGGAAATTAATAAAGAAAAACCGCACCAGGGGCAATTTCATCATTTGTCACGATGGTGTCGGAATGGGCCGAAATTTGGCTGGTTGATTGGAAACGGCCCCAGAAATTGGACTCGGGGCACAGACCCGGGATCACAAGACTTTAGACAAATTTCTACATTTAGGCCTCCGGATAATTAATTTCCGTATTAATTATGTCAGGTTGAAGATGTGTTGGAAAGAAAATTAACAACACAAAACTGCACCAAGGGCAATTTCGTCATTTGTCGCGGCGGTGTCGCAATGGGCCGAAATTTGGCCGGTTGATTGGAAACGGCCCCCGAAATTGGACTCGGGGCACAGACCCGGGATCAAGGGCTTTTAGAGAAATTCCATGGTTTAGGCCTCCTAATAATTAATTTCCATATTAATTATGTCAGGTTGAAGATGTTTTCGACCGAAAATTAACAACGCAAAACCGCACTAGGGACAATTTCGTCATTTGTTGCGTCGGTGTCCGAATGGGCCAAAATTTGGCAGGTTGATTGGAAACAGCCCCAGAAATTGGAGTTGGGGCAAAGACTCGGGATCACGGAATTTTAGCCAAATTCCTTCGTTTGGGCCTCCGAATAATTAATTTTCTTATTAATTATGTCAGGTTGAAGAACTGTTGGACAGAAAATTAACAACACAAAACCGCACTAGGAGCAATTTCGTCATTTGTCGCGACGGTGTCAAAACAGGCCGAAATTTGGAATGTTGATTGGAAACGGCCCGAGAAATTGGACTCGGGGCACAGACCCGGGATCACGGGATTTTAGCCAAATTCCTTCGTTTAGGCCTTCGAATAATTAATTTTTGAATTAATTATGTCAGGTTGAAGAAGTGTTGGACAGAAAATTAACAAAGAAAAATCGCACCAGGGGCAATTTCATCATTTGTCACGACGGTGTCGGAATGGGCCAAAATTTTGCAGGTTGATCGGAAACGGCCTCAGAAATTGGACACGGGGCACAGACCTGGAATCACGGGATATTAGCCAAATTTCTTCATTTAGGCCTCCGAATAATTAATTTTCGTATTAATTATGTCAGGCTGAATTAGTGTTGGAAAGAAAATTAACAAAGAAAAATCGCACCAGGGGCAGTTTCGTCATTTGTCACGACGGTGTCTGAATGGGCCGAAATTTGGCAGGTTGATTGGAAACGGCCCCTGAAATTGGACTCGGGGCACAGACCCGGGATCACGGGATTTTAAACAAATTCTTTCGTTTAGGCCTCCGAATAATTAATTTCCGTATTAATTATGTCTGGTTGAAGATGTGTTGGACAGAAAATTTACAACACAAAACCGCACTAAGGGTAATTTCGTCATTTGTCGCGACGGTATCGAAATGGGTCAAAATTTGGCAGGTTGATTGGAAACGGCCCCAGAAATTGGACTTGGGGCACAGACCCGAGATCACGAGATTTTTGCCAAATTCTTTCATTTAGACCTACGAATAATTAATTTTCGTATTAATTATGTCATGTTGAAGATGTGTTGGACCGAAAATTAACAATGCAAAACCGCACCAGGGGCAATTTTGTCATTTATCGCGACGGTTTCGAAATGGGCCGAAATTTGGTAGGTTGATTGGAAACGGCCCCAGAAATTGGACTCGGGCCACAAACTCGAGATCACGGGATTTTGACCAAATTCTTTCATTTAGGCCTTCGAATAATTAATTTCCATATTAATTATACCAGGTTGAAGATGTGTTGGACAGACAATTAACAAAGAAAAACAGCACTAGGGACAATTTCGTCATTTGTCGCGACGGTGTCGGATTGGGCCGAAACATGGAAGGTTGATTGGAAACGACCGTCGAAATTGGAGTCGGGGCACAGACCCAGGATCACGGGCCTTTAGCCAAATTCCTTCGTTCAGGCCTCTGAATAATTAATTTCTGTATTAATTATGTCAGGCTGAAGAAGTGTTCGGCAGAAAATTAACAAAGAAAAACCACACCAGGGGAAATTTCGTCATTTGTCGCGACGGTGTAGGAAATGGCCGAAATTTTCAGGTTGACAAGAAACGGCCCCAGAAATGGGAGTCATGTCGCAGATCCGGGATCACAGGATTTTAACCAAATTCCTTCGTTTAGGCCTCCGAATAATTAATTTTCGTATGAATAATGTCAGCTGAAGAAGTGTTAGACCGGAAATTAACAAAGAAAAACCGCACCAGGGGCAATTTCGTCATTTGTCACGACGGTGTGGGAATGGGCTGAAATTTGGCAAGTTGATTGGAAACGGCCCCAGAAATTGGACTCGGGGCACAGACCCGAGATCACGGGATTTTAGACAAATTCCTTTTTTTAGGCCTCCGAATAATTAATTTCTGTATTAATTATGTCAGGTTGAAGATGTGTCGGAAAGAAAATTAACAACGCAAAATCGTACCAGGGGCAATTTTGTCATTTATCGCGACGATGTCGGAATGGTCCGAAATTTGGCAGGTTGATTGGAAACGGCCCCAGAAATTGGACTCGAGGCAAAGACCTGGGATCACAGGATTTTAGAGAAATTCATTCGTTTAGGCCTCCGAATAATTAATTTCCGTATTAATTATGTCAGGTTGAAGATGTACTGGACATAAAATTAACAACGCAAAACCGCACGAGGGGCAATTTTGTCATTTGTCGCAACGGTGTCGGAATGGGCCGAAATTTGGCAGGTTTATTGGAAATGGCCCCAGAAATTGGACTTGGGGCACAGACTCGGGGATCACGGGATTTTAGCCAAATTCCCTCGTTTAGGCCTCCGAATAATTGATTTCTGTGTTAATTATGTTTGGTTGAAGAAGTGTTGGACAGAAAATTAACAAAGAAAAATCGCACCAGTGTCAATTTCGTCATTTGTCACGACAGTGTCTGAATGGGCCGAAATTTGGCAGGTTGATTGGAAGCGGCCACAGAAATTGGACTCGGGGCATAGACCCGGGACCATGGGATTTTAGACAAATTCCATCATTTAGGCCTCCGAATAATTAATTTTCGAATTAATTATGTCAGATTGAAGATGTGTTAGACAGAAAATGAACAACGCAAAACCGCACCAATGGTAATTTCGTCATTTGTCGCGACGATGTCGGAATGGGCCAAAATCTGGCAGGTTGATTGGAAACGGCCCCAGAAATTCATGTCCTGGCACAGACCCGGGATCACGAGATTTTAACAAAATTCCTTCATTTAGGCCGTCGAATAATTAATTTTCATATTAATTATGTCAGGTTGAAAATGTGTTGGACAGAAAATTAACAACGCAAAACCGCGCAGGGGCAATTTTGTCATTTGTCGCGAGGGTGTCTGAATGGTCCGAAATTTGGTAGGTCGATTGGAAATAGCCCGAGAAATTGGACTTGGGGCACAGACTCGGGATCACGGGATTTTAGCCAAATTCCTTCGTTTAGGCCTCCGATTAATTAATTTTCGCATTAATTATGTCGGGTTGAAGAAGTGTTGGACATAAATTTAACAACGAAAAACCACACCAGGGGCAATTTCATCCCATTGTCGCGACGGTGTCGGAATGGGTCGAAATTTGGCAGGTTGATTGGAAATGGCCCCAGAAATTGGACTCGGGGCACAAACCCGGGATCGCGGGATTTTAGCCAAATTCCTTCGTTTAGGCCTTCGAATAATTAATTTCCATATTAATTATACCAGGTTGAAGATGTGTTGGACAAAAAATTAACAAAAAAAATAGCACTAGGGCCAATTTCGTCATTTCTCGCGACGATGTCGGAATGGGCCGAAATTTGGAAGGTTGATTGGAAACAGCCCCGGAAATTGGTCTCGGGGCACAGACCCGAGATCAAAGGATTTTAGACAAATTCCTTTGTTTAGGCCTTCGAATAATTAATTTCTGTATTAATTATGTCACATTGAAGATGTGTTGGAAAGAAAATTAACAACGCAAAACCGCACCAGGGGCAATTTCGTCATTTGTCACGACGGTGTAGGAATGGGCTGAAATTTGGCAGGTTGATTGGAAACGGCCCCAAAAATTGGACTCGAGGCACAGACCCGAGATCACAGGATTTTAGACAAATTCCTTTGTTTAGGCCTCCGAATAATTAATTTCTGTATTAATTATGTTAGGTTGAAGATGTGTTGGAAAGAAAATTAACAACGCAAAGCCGCACCATGGGCAATTTCGTTATTTATCACGACGGTGTCGAAATGGGCCGAAATTTGGCAGGTTGATTGGAAACGGCCCCAGAATTTGGACTCGGGGCAAAGACCCGGGATCACAGGATTTTATAGAAATTCCTTCGTTTAGGCCCCCGAATAATTAATTTTCGTGTTAATTATGTCAGGTTAAAGATGTGTTGGAAAGAAAATTAACAACGCAAAATCGCACGAGGGGCAATTTTATCATTTGTCGCGACGGTGTCGGAATGGGCAGAAATTTGGCAGGTTTTTTGGAAACGGCCCCAGAAAATAGACTCGGGGCACAGACCCGGGATCATGGCATTTTTGCCAAATTCCCTCGTTTAGGCCTCCGAATAATTAATTTTCGTATTAATTATGTTAGGCTGAAGAAGTGTTGGATAGAAAATTAACAAAGAAAAATCGCACCAGTGTCAATTTCGTCATTTGTCACGACAGTGTCGGAATGGGCCGAAATTTGGCAAGTTGATTAGAAACAGCCCCAGAAATTGGACTTGGGGCATAGACCCGGGACCACGGGATTTTAGACAAATTCCATCGTTTAGGCCTCCGAATAATTAATTTTCGTATTAATTATGTTAGGCTGAAGAAGTGTTGGATAGAAAATTAACAAAGAAAAACCGCACCAGTGTCAATTTCGTCATTTGTCACGACAGTGTCGGAATGGGCCGAAATTTGGCAAGTTGATTAGAAACGGCCCCAGAAATTGGACTTGGGGCATAGACCCGGGACCACGGGATTTTAGACAAATTCCATCGTTTAGGCCTCCGAATAATTAATTTTCGTATTAATTATGTTAGGTTGAAGATGTGTTAGACAGAAAATTAACAATGCAAAACCGCACCAATGACAATTTCGTCATTTGTCGCGACGATGTCGGAAGGGGCCGAAATTTAGCAGGTTGATTGGAAATGGCCCCAGAAGTTCTTGTCCTGGCACTGACTCGGGATCACGAGATTTTAACAAAATTCCATCGTTTAGGCCTCCGAATGATTAATTTTCGTATTAATTATGTCAGGTTGAAGATGTGTTGGACAAAAAATTAACAACGCAAAACCACACGAGGGGCTATTTTGTCATTTGTCGCGAGGGTGTCCGAATGGGCCGAAATTTGGTAGGTCGATTGGAAACGGCCCAAGAAATTGGACTCGGGGCACAGACCCGGGATCATGGGATTTTAGCCAAATTCCTTCGTTTAAGCCTCCGATTAATTAATTTCCGCATTAATTATGTCGGGTTGAAGAAGTGTTGGACAGAAATTTAACAACGAAAAATCGCACCAGGGGCAATTTCGTCGTTTGTCGTGACGATGTCGGAATGGGTCGAAATTTGGAAGGTTGATTGGAAACGGCCCCAGAAATTAGACTCGGGGCACAGACCCGAGATCACGGGATTTTAGCTAAATTCCTTCGTTTAGGCCTCCGAATAATTAATTTTCATATTAATTATGCCAGGTTGAAGATGTGTTGGACAGAAAATTAACGAAGAAAAACAGCACCAGAGGAAATTTCGTCATTTGTTGCGACGGTGTCGAAATGGGCCAAAATTTGGAAGGTTGATCGGAAACGGCCCCAAAAAATGGAGTCGAGGCGCAGATCCGGGATCACGAGCTTTTAGCCAAATTCCTTCATTCAGGCCTCCAAATAATTAATTTTCGTATTAATTATGTCAGGGTGAAGAAGTGTTGGACAGAAAACTAACAAAGAAAAACTACACCAGGGGAAATTTCGTCATTTTTCGCGATGGTGGAGGAAAGGGCCGAAATTGGGCACGTTGACTGGAAACGGCCCAAAAATTGGAGTCATGGCACAGATCCGAGATCATAGGATTTTAACCAAATTCCTTCGTTTAGGCCTCCGAATAATTAATTTTCGTATTAATTATGTTAGGCTGAAGAAGTGTTGGACAGGAAATTAACAAAGGAAAACCGCACCGGTGGCAATTTCGTCATTTGTCACGACGGTGTCGGAATGGGCCGAAATTTGGCAGGTTGATTGGAAACGGCCCCAGAAATTGGACTCGAGGCACAGACCCGAGATCACGGGATTTTAGCCAGATTCCTTCATTTAAGCCTTCGAATAATTAACTTCCATATTAATTATGCCAGGTTGAAGATGTGTTAGACAGAAAATTAACAAAGAAAAACAGCTCTAGGGGCAATTTCGTTATTTGTCGCGATAGTGACGGAATCGGCCAAAATTTGAAGGTTGATTGGAAACGGCCCCAAAAATTGGAGTCGGGGCACAGACTCGTGATCACGGGCTTTTAGCCAAATTCCTTCGTTCAGGCCTCCGAATAACTAATTTTCGTATTAATTAAGTCAGGCTGAAGAAGTGTTGGACCGAAAATTAACAAAGAAAAATCGCACCAAGGGTAATTTCGCCGTTTATCGCGACTGTGTAGGAAAGGGCCGAAATTTGGCAGGTTAATAGGAAACGGCCCCAGAAATTGGTGTCGTGGCACAAATTCGGGATCACGGGATTTTAACCAAATTCCTTCGTCTAGGCCTCCGAATAATTAATTTTCGTATTAATTATGTCAAGTTGAAGATGTGTTGGACAAAAAATTAACAACGCAAAATCGCACCAGGGGCAATTTCGTCATTTGTTGCGTCGGTGTCCGAATGGGCCGAAATTTGCCAGGTTGGCTGGAAACAGCCCCAGAAATTTGAGTCAGGGCACAAACCCAGGATCATGGGATTTTAGCCAAATTCCTTCGTTTAGGCCTCCGAATAATTAATTTCCGTAATAATTTTGTTAGGTTGAAGAAGTGTTGGGCAGAAAATTAACAACACAAAACCGCACCAAGAGCGATTTCGTCATTTGTCGCGACGGTGTCGGAACGGGTCGAAATTTGGAATGTTAATTGGAAACAGCTCGAGAAATTGGACTTGGGGCATAAACTCGGGATCACGGGATTTTAGCCAAATTCCTTCGCTTAGGCCTCCAAATAATTAATTTCCGTATTTATTTTGTCAGGTTAAAGAAGTGTTGGACAGAAAATTAACAAAGAAAAACCGCACGAGGGGCAATTTCGTCATTTGTCACGACGGTGTCGGAATGGGCCGAAATTTAGCAGGTTGATTAGAAACGGCCCCAAAAATTAGGGTCGTGGTACAGACTCGGGATCACGGGATTTTGATCAAATTCCTTCGTTTAGGCCTCTGAATAATTAATTTACGTATTAATTATGTCAGGTTGAAGAAGTGTTGGGCAGAAAATTAACAAAGAAAAGCCGCACCAGGTTCAATTTCATCATTTGTCCCGACAGTGTCGGAATGGGCCAAAATTTGGCAGGTTGATTGGAAACGGCCCGCGAAATTGGACTCGGGGCACAGACCCGGGAGCACAGGATTTTAGCCAAATTCTTTTATTTAGGCCTCCGAATAATTAATTTTCGCATTAATTATGTCAGGTTGAAGAAGTGCTGGACAGAAAATTAACAATGCAAAACCGCACCAGGGGCAATTTCGTCATTTGTCGCGACGAAGTCGGAATGGGCCGAAATTTGGTAGGTTGATTGGAAACGGCCCGCGAAATTGGACTCGGGGCACAGACCCGGGAGCACAGGATTTTAGCCAAATTCTTTTATTTAGGCCTCCGAATAATTAATTTTCGCATTAATTATGTCAGGTTGAAGAAGTGCTGGACAGAAAATTAACAATGCAAAACCGCACCAGGGGCAATTTCGTCATTTGTCGCGACGAAGTCGGAATGGGCCGAAATTTGGTAGGTTGATTGGAAACGGCCCGCGAAATTGGACTCGGGGCACAGACCCGGGAGCACAGGATTTTAGCCAAATTCTTTTATTTAGGCCTCCGAATAATTAATTTTCGCATTAATTATGTCAGGTTGAAGAAGTGCTGGACAGAAAATTAACAATGCAAAACCGCACCAGGGGCAATTTCGTCATTTGTCGCGACGAAGTCGGAATGGGCCGAAATTTGGTAGGTTGATTGGAAACGGCCCGCGAAATTGGACTCGGGGCACAGACCCGGGAGCACAGGATTTTAGCCAAATTCTTTTATTTAGGCCTCCGAATAATTAATTTTCGCATTAATTATGTCAGGTTGAAGAAGTGCTGGACAGAAAATTAACAATGCAAAACCGCACCAGGGGCAATTTCGTCATTTGTCGCGACGAAGTCGGAATGGGCCGAAATTTGGTAGGTTGATTGGAAACGGCCCGCGAAATTGGACTCGGGGCACAGACCCGGGAGCACAGGATTTTAGCCAAATTCTTTTATTTAGGCCTCCGAATAATTAATTTTCGCATTAATTATGTCAGGTTGAAGAAGTGCTGGACAGAAAATTAACAATGCAAAACCGCACCAGGGGCAATTTCGTCATTTGTCGCGACGAAGTCGGAATGGGCCGAAATTTGGTAGGTTGATTGGAAACGGCCCGCGAAATTGGACTCGGGGCACAGACCCGGGAGCACAGGATTTTAGCCAAATTCTTTTATTTAGGCCTCCGAATAATTAATTTTCGCATTAATTATGTCAGGTTGAAGAAGTGCTGGACAGAAAATTAACAATGCAAAACCGCACCAGGGGCAATTTCGTCATTTGTCGCGACGAAGTCGGAATGGGCCGAAATTTGGTAGGTTGATTGGAAACGGCCCGCGAAATTGGACTCGGGGCACAGACCCGGGAGCACAGGATTTTAGCCAAATTCTTTTATTTAGGCCTCCGAATAATTAATTTTCGCATTAATTATGTCAGGTTGAAGAAGTGCTGGACAGAAAATTAACAATGCAAAACCGCACCAGGGGCAATTTCGTCATTTGTCGCGACGAAGTCGGAATGGGCCGAAATTTGGTAGGTTGATTGGAAACGGCCCGCGAAATTGGACTCGGGGCACAGACCCGGGAGCACAGGATTTTAGCCAAATTCTTTTATTTAGGCCTCCGAATAATTAATTTTCGCATTAATTATGTCAGGTTGAAGAAGTGCTGGACAGAAAATTAACAATGCAAAACCGCACCAGGGGCAATTTCGTCATTTGTCGCGACGAAGTCGGAATGGGCCGAAATTTGGTAGGTTGATTGGAAACGGCCCGCGAAATTGGACTCGGGGCACAGACCCGGGAGCACAGGATTTTAGCCAAATTCTTTTATTTAGGCCTCCGAATAATTAATTTTCGCATTAATTATGTCAGGTTGAAGAAGTGCTGGACAGAAAATTAACAATGCAAAACCGCACCAGGGGCAATTTCGTCATTTGTCGCGACGAAGTCGGAATGGGCCGAAATTTGGTAGGTTGATTGGAAACGGCCCGCGAAATTGGACTCGGGGCACAGACCCGGGAGCACAGGATTTTAGCCAAATTCTTTTATTTAGGCCTCCGAATAATTAATTTTCGCATTAATTATGTCAGGTTGAAGAAGTGCTGGACAGAAAATTAACAATGCAAAACCGCACCAGGGGCAATTTCGTCATTTGTCGCGACGAAGTCGGAATGGGCCGAAATTTGGTAGGTTGATTGGAAACGGCCCGCGAAATTGGACTCGGGGCACAGACCCGGGAGCACAGGATTTTAGCCAAATTCTTTTATTTAGGCCTCCGAATAATTAATTTTCGCATTAATTATGTCAGGTTGAAGAAGTGCTGGACAGAAAATTAACAATGCAAAACCGCACCAGGGGCAATTTCGTCATTTGTCGCGACGAAGTCGGAATGGGCCGAAATTTGGTAGGTTGATTGGAAACGGCCCGCGAAATTGGACTCGGGGCACAGACCCGGGAGCACAGGATTTTAGCCAAATTCTTTTATTTAGGCCTCCGAATAATTAATTTTCGCATTAATTATGTCAGGTTGAAGAAGTGCTGGACAGAAAATTAACAATGCAAAACCGCACCAGGGGCAATTTCGTCATTTGTCGCGACGAAGTCGGAATGGGCCGAAATTTGGTAGGTTGATTGGAAACGGCCCGCGAAATTGGACTCGGGGCACAGACCCGGGAGCACAGGATTTTAGCCAAATTCTTTTATTTAGGCCTCCGAATAATTAATTTTCGCATTAATTATGTCAGGTTGAAGAAGTGCTGGACAGAAAATTAACAATGCAAAACCGCACCAGGGGCAATTTCGTCATTTGTCGCGACGAAGTCGGAATGGGCCGAAATTTGGTAGGTTGATTGGAAACGGCCCGCGAAATTGGACTCGGGGCACAGACCCGGGAGCACAGGATTTTAGCCAAATTCTTTTATTTAGGCCTCCGAATAATTAATTTTCGCATTAATTATGTCAGGTTGAAGAAGTGCTGGACAGAAAATTAACAATGCAAAACCGCACCAGGGGCAATTTCGTCATTTGTCGCGACGAAGTCGGAATGGGCCGAAATTTGGTAGGTTGATTGGAAACGGCCCGCGAAATTGGACTCGGGGCACAGACCTAGGATCACAGGATTTTAGTCAAATTCCTTCGTTTAGGCCTCCGAATAATTAATTTCCGTATTAATTATTTCAGGTCGAAGATGTATTGGACAGAAAATTAACAATGCAAAACCGCACCAGGGGCAATTTTGTCATTTGTCGCGACGGTGTCCGAATGGGTCGAGATTTGGCAGGTTGATTGGAAACGGCCCCAAAAATTGGAATTGGGGCACAGAACCGGGATCACGGGGTTTAGCCAAATTCCTTCGTTGAGGCCTCCGAATAATTAGTTTCCGTATTAATTATGTCAGGTTGAAGAAGTGTTGGACATAAAATTAACAAAGAAAAACTACACCAGGGGCATTTTCGTCATTTGTCGTGACGGTGTCGGAATGGGCTGAAATTTGGCAGGTTGATTGGAAACGGCCCTTGAAATTGGTCTGAAGGCACAGACCCGGGATCACGGGAGTTTAGCCAAATTCCTTCGTTAGGACTCCGAATAATTAATTTTCGTATTAATTATGTCAGGTTGAAGAAGTGTTGGACATAAAATTAACAAAGAAAAACCGCACTAGGGGCAATTTCGTCATTTGTCGGGACAGTGTAAGAATGGGCCGAAATTTGGCAGGCTGATTGGATATGGCCCGAGAAATTGGACTTGGGGCACAAACCCGGGATCACGGGATTTTTGCCAAATTCCTTCGTTAGGCCTCCGAATAATTAATTTTCGTATTAATTATGTCTGGTTGAAGAGGTGTTGGACAGAAAACTAATAAAGAAAAACCGCACGAGGGGCAATTTCGTCATTTGTCGCGACGGTGTCGGAATGGGCCGAAATTTGGCAGGTTGATTTGAAACGGCCCCAGAAATTGGAATCGGGGCACAGACCCAGGATCCCGGAATTTTAGCCAAATTCCATCGTTTAGGCCTCCGAATAATTAATTTTCGTATTAATTTTGTCAGGTCGAAGATGTGTTGGACAGAAAATTAACAACACAAAATCACACGTGGGGCAATTTTGTCATTTGTCGCGATAGTGTCGGAATGGGCCAAAATTTGGCAGGTTGGTTGGATACGGCCTCAGAAAATGGAGTCAGGGCACAGACCTGTGATCACGGGATCTTAGCCAAATACCTTTGTTTATGCCTCGGAATAATTAATTTCCATATTAGCCATGTCTGGTTGAAGAAGTGTTGGATAGAAAATTAACAAATAAAAACCGCACCAGTGGAAATTTCGTCATTTGTTGCGACGGTGTCGGAATGGGCCGAAATTTGGCAGGTTATTAGAAACGGCCCCAGAAATTGAAGTCGTGGCACAAACCTGGGATCACGAAATTTTAACTAAATTCCTTCGTTTAGGCCTCTGAATATTTAATTTCCATATTAATTATGTAAGGTTAAGATAAGTTGGACAGAAAGTTAACAACGCAAAACCGCACCAGGGGAAATTTTGTTATTTGATGCGACGGTGTCCGAATGGCCCCCAAATTTGGGAGGTTGATTGGATACGGCCTCAGAAAATGGAGTCGAGGCACAGACCCGAGATCACGGGATTTTAGCCAAATACCTTCGTTTAGGCCTCCGAACAATTAATTTCCGTATTAGTTATGTCAGGTTGAAGAAGTGTTGGACAGAAAATTAACAAAGAAAAATCGCACCAGGGGAAATTTCGTCTTTTATTACGATAGTGTCGGAATGGGCCGAAATGTGGCAGGTTGATTGGAAACAGCCCCTGAAATTGGTCTCAAGGCACAGACCCGGGATCACGGAATTTTAGCCAAATACCATCGTTTAGGCCTCCAAATAATTAATTTCCGTATTAGTTATGTCAGGTTGAAGAAGTGTTGGACATAAAATTAACAAAGAAAAACTACACCAGGGGCATTTTCGTCATTTGTCGTGATGGTGTCGGAATGGGCTGAAATTTGGCAGGTTGATTGGAATCTGCCCCAGCAATTGGAGTCGTGGCACAGAACCGGGGTCACAGGATTTTAACCAAATTCCTTCGTTTAGCCTCCAAATAATTAATTTCCGTATTAATTATGTCAGGTTGAAGATGTGATGGACAGAAAATTAACAACGCAAAACCGCACTAGGGGCAATTTTGTCATTTGTCACGACGGTGTCCGAATGGGCCGAAATTTGGCAGGTTGATTGGAAACGGCCCCAAAAATTGGAATTGGGGAACAGACCCGGGATCACGGGGTTTTAGCCAAATTCCTTCGTCTAGGCCTCTGAATAATTAATTTCCGTATTAATTAAGTTAGGTTGAAGATGTATTGGACAGAAAATTAACAAAGAAAAATCGCACCAGGGGAATTTCATCTTTTGTTGCGACAGTATCGTAATGGGCCGAAATTTGACAGGTTGATTGGAAACGGCCCCATAAATTGGAGTCGAGGCACAGACCAAGGATCACAAAATTTTAACCAAATTCCTTCATTTGGGCCTCCGAATATTTAATTTTCGAATTAATTATGTCAGGTTGAAGATGTGTTGGACAGAAAGTTAACAACGCAAAACCTCACTAGGGGCAATTTTGTCATTTGACACGACGGCGTCGGAATGGGCCGAAATTTGGCAGGTTGATTGGAAACTGCCTGAGAAATTGGACTCCGGGCACAGACACGGGATCATGGGATTTTAGCCAAATTCCTTTGTTTAGGCCTCTGAATATTAATTTTTGTATTAATTATGTCTGGCCTAAGAAGTGTTTGACAGAAAATTAACAAAGAAAAACCGCACCAGGGGTAATTTCATCATTTGTCGCGACGGTGTCGGAATGGGCCGAAATTTGACAGCTTGATTGGAAACGGCCCGAGAAATTGGACTCGGGGCACAAACCCGAGATCACAGGATTTTTGCCAAATTCCTTCATTTTGGCCTCCGAATAATTAATTTCCGTATTAATTTTTTCAGACTGAAGAAGTGTTGGACAGAAAATTAACAAAGAAAAATCACAACAGGGGCAATTTAGTCATTTGTTACGACGGTGTGGGAAATGGCTGAAATTTGGCAGGCTGATTGGCATCTGCCCCAGAAATTGGAGTCGTGGCATAGACCCGGGGTCACGGGATTTTAACCAAATTCCTTCGTTTAGGCCTCCAAATAATTAATTTCCGTATTAATTTTGTCAGGTTGAAAATGTGTTGGACAGAAAATTAACAACGCAAAACCGCACCAGGGGCAATTTTGTCATTTGTCGTGACGGTGTCCGAATGGGCCGAAATTTGGCAAGTTGATTGGAAACGACCCCAAAAATTGGAATTGGGGCACAGACCCAGGATCACGGGGTTTAGCCAAATTCCTTCATTGAGGCCTCCGAATAATTAATTTTTGTATTAATTATGTCAGGTTGAAGAAGTGTTAGACATAAAATTAACAAAGAAAAATCGCACCAGGGGCATTTTCGTCATTTGTCGCGACGGTGTCGGAATGGGCCGAAATTTGGCAGGTTGATTGGAAACGTCCCTTGAAGGCACAGACCCGGGATCATGGGATTTTAGCCAAATTCCTTCGTCTAGGCCTCCGAATAATTAATTTTCGTATTAACTAAGTCAGGTTGAAGATGTGTTGGACAGAAAATTGACAAAGAAAAATCGCACCAGGGGAAATTTCGTCTTTTGTTGCGACAGTGTCGGAATGGTCCGAAATTTGGCAGGTTGATGGGAAACGGCCCCTGAAATTGGTCTCAAGGTACAGACCCGGGATCACGGGATTTTAGCCAAATACCTTTGTTTAGGCATCCGAATAATTAATTTCCGTATTAGTTATGTCAGGTTGAAGAAGTGTTGGACAGAAAATTAACAAAGAAAAATCGTACCAGGGAAAATTTCGTCTTTTGTTGCGATAGTGTCGGAATGGGCTGAAATTTGGTAGGTTGATTGGAAACGGCCCCAAAAATTGGAGTCGAGGCACAGACCCAGGATCACAAAATTTTAACCAAATTCCGTCATTTGGGCCTCCGAATATTTAATTTCCGCATTAATTATGTCAGGTTGAAGATGTGTTGGACAGAAAGTTAACAACGCAAAATCGCACCAGGGGCAATTTCGTCATTTGTCGCAACGGTGTCGGAATGGGTCGAAATTTGGCAGGATGATTGGAAACAGCCCTAGAAATTAGAGTCGGGGTATAGACCTGGGATCATGAAATTTTAGCCAAATTTCTTCGTTTAGGTGTTCAAATAAATAATTTTCGTATTAATTATGTCAGGTTGAAGAAGGGTTGGACAGAAAATTAACAAAGAAAAACCGTACCATGGGCAATTTTGACATTTGTCGCGATGGTTTTGGAATGGGCCGAAATCTGGTAGGTCAATTGGAAACGGCCTGAGAAATTGGACTCAAGGCATAGACCTGGGATCACGGGATTTTAGCCAAATTCCTTCGTTTAGGCCTCCGAATAATTAATTTATGCATTGATTATATCAGGTTGAAGAAGTGTTGGACATAAAATTAACAAAGAAGAACCGCACCATGGGCAATTTTATCTTTTGTCACGATGGTGTCGGAATGGGCCGAAATTTGGTAGATCGATTGGAAACGGCTCGAGAAATTGGACTCGGGGCATTGACCCGGGATCACGAGATTTTAGCCAAATTCCTTCGTTTAGGCCTCCGAATACTTAATTTCCGCATTGATTATGTCAGGTTGAAGAAGTGTTGGACAGAAAATTAACAAAGAAAAACCGCACCAGGTGCAATTTCGTCATTTGTCGCGATGGTGTCGGAGTGAGCCGAAATTTGGCAGGTTGATTTCAAACGGCCCCAAAAATTGGAGTCGTGGCACAGACCCGGAATCACGAGATTTTAACCAAAATTCCTTCATTTTGGCCTCCGAATAATTAATTTCCGTATTAATTATGTCAGGTTAAAGATGTGTTGGACAGAAAATTAACAACGCAAAACCGTACAAGGGCAATTTTGTCATTTGTCGCGCCGGTGTCCGAATGGGCCGAAATTTGGTGGTTAATTGGAAATGGCCCCAGAAATTGGAGTCGGGGCACAGACCCGAGATCACGGGATTTTAGCGAAATTCCTACGTTAAGGCCTCCGAATAATTAATTTGCGTATTAATTATGTCGGGTTGAATAAGTGTTGCACAGAAAATTAACAAAGAAAAATTGCACCAGGGGCAATTTCGTCATTTGTCGCGATGGTGTCGGAATGGACCGAAATTTGGCAGGTTGATTGGAAACAGCCCGAGAAATTGGACTCGGGGCACAAACCCAGGATCAAGGGATTTTAGCCAAATTCCTTCGTTTAGGCCTTCGAATAATTAATTTTCGTATTAATCATGTCAGGTTGAAGATGTGTTGGATAGAAAATTAACAACGCAAAACCGCACCAAGGGCAATTTTGTCATTTGTCGCGAAGGAGTCGAAATTGGCTGAAATTTGGTAGGTTGATTGGAAACAGCCCCAGAAATTGGAGTCGGGGCACAGACCCGGGATCACGGGATTTTAGCCAAATTCCTTCGTTTAGTCCTCCAAATAATTAATTTCCTTATTAATTATGTCAGGTTGAAGAAGTGTTGGACAGAAAATTAAAAAAGAAAAACCGCACCAGGGGTAATTTCGTCATTTGTCGCGACGGTGTCAAAATGGACCGAAAGTTGGAAGGTTGACTGGAAACGGCCAGAGAAATTGGACTCGGGGCACAGACTCGGGATCACGGGATTTAGCCAAATTCCTTCGTTTAGGCCTCCAAATAGTTAATTTCTGTATTAATTATGTTAGGTTGAAGAAGTGTTGGACAGAAAATTTACAAAGAAAAACCTCACAAGGGGCAACTTCGTCATTTGTCGCGGCGGTGTCGGAATGGGTCGAAATTTGGCAGGTTGATTGGATACAGCCCAAGAAATTAGACTCGGGGCATAGACCCGGGATCTCGAGATTTTAGCCAAATTCCTTCGTTTAGGACTCCGAATAATTCATTTTCTTATTAATTTTGTCAGGTTGAAGAAGCGTTGGACAGAAAACTAACAAAGAAAAACCGCACCAGAGGCAATTTCGTCATTTGTCGCGATGGTGTCGGAATGGACCGAAATTTGGCAGGTTGATTAGAAACGGCCCCAGAAATTGGAGTCGGGGCACAGGCCGGGTTCACGGGATTTTAGCCAAATTCCTTCGTTTGGGCCTCCGAAGAATTAATTTCCGTATTAGTTATCTCAGGTTGAAGATGTGTCGGACAGAAAATTAACACCGCAAAACAGCACCAGGGGCAATTTTGTCATTTGTCACGACGGTGTCGGAATGGACTGAAATTAGGCAGGTCGATTGGAAACGGCCCCAGAAATTGGGGTCGGGGCACAAACCTGAGATCATGGGATTTTAGCCAAGTTCCTTCGTTTAGGCCTCTGAATAATTAATTTTCGTATTAATTATGTTCGGTTGAAGAAGTGTTGGACAGAAAATTAACAAAGAAAAACCGCGCCAGGGGCAATTTCGTCATTCGTCGCGACGGTGTAGGAATGGGTCGAAATTTGGCAGGTTGGTTGGAAACGGCCTGAGAAATTGGACTCGGGGCACAGACCCAGGATCACGGGATTTTAGCCAAAATTCCTTCGTTTAGGCCTCCGAATAATTAATTTCCGTATAAATTATGTTTGGACAGAAAATTAACAACGTAAAATCGTACCAGGGACAATTTTGTCATTTGTCGCGACGGTGTCGGAATGGTCCGAAATTTGGCAGGTTGATCGGAAACGGCCCCAGAAATTGGAGTCAGGGCACAGATCCGGGATCACGAGATTTTAGCCAAGTTCCTTCATTTAGGCCTCCGAATAATTAATTTCCGTATTAATTATGTCAGGTTGAAGAAGTGTTGGACAGAAAATTAACAAAGAAAAACCCCGCCAGGGGCGATTTCGTCATTTGTCGCGACGGTGTAGGAATGGGCTGAAATTTGGCAGGTTGATTGGAAACGGCCCCAGAAATTGGACTCGGGGCATAGACACAGGATCATAGGATTTTAGCCAAATTCCTTTGTTTAGGCCTCCGAATAATTAACTTCCGTATTAATTATGTCAGGTTGAAGATATGTTGGATAGAAAATTAGCAACGCAAAACCGCACCAGGGGCAATTTTGTCATTTGTCGCGACGGTGTTGAAATGGGCCGAAATTTGGCAGGTTGATTGGAAAGGGCCCCAGAAGTTGGACTCGAGGCAAAGACACGGGATCACCGGATTTTAGCCAAATTCCTTCATTTAGGCCTCCGAATAATTAATTTTCATATTAATTATGTCAGGTTGAAGATGTGCTGGACAGAAAATTAACAACGCAAAACCTCACCAGGGGCAATTTCGTTATTTGTGGCAACGGTGTCAGAATGGGCCGAAATTTGGCAGGTTGATTGGAAACGGCCCCAGAAATTAGACTAGGGGCACAGACGAGGGATTACAGGATTTTAGCCAAATTCCTTCGTTTAGGCCGCCAAATAATTAATTTTCGTATTAATTATGTCAGGTTGAAGAAGTGTTGGACAGAAAATTAACCAAGAAAAATCACACCAGGGGTAATTTCATCATTTATCACGACGGTGTCGGAATGGGCTGAAATTTGGCTAGTTGATTGGAAACGATCCGAGAACACATACCCGGGATCATGGGTGATGCGAACCCCGTAGCAATGAAAACTACGAAATCCACAATGAGATTGATGCGGAACCCAAGAACGTCAATACTTACCCGATTTTGGATCTCGAACCCCAAGAATTGAACCAAGAAACCCTAGATTTGCGAAGAACCTAAAATCCCTTGATTACAATTAAAAGAACCCACAATCCGATTGATAGAATGCCACAAGAAGTTGAATCTTGATAAGTTCCAAGATTGTTCAAGAAGAATAATAAATTGAAAGAAGAAATTTCTCTCTCTATAATATTAATTCAAAAGTCAATAGTTCAAAAGTTCTTACAATCAAAAGTAATCTTCTATTTATACTAATGAATAAAAACGTCCAAAACCATCAAATTATGGTAATAATTTGATTCCATAAGAATTCTATCGAAACTAGGAAATCCGGCCAAGAATAGAAAATCGCCAATTTTTTTGGCCCATGCGACCGCATGGTGTAAATCCATGCGGTCACATGGTTTAACTTGAGTTGGACTTTTGGTTTTCGGGAACCATGTGTGTGGCCGCATGGAGTTTTACCTGTGCGGCTGCATGGTGTTGTTCTCTGCCTTCACTTTCGTCGCTTGATAACAAATTGATCCAAGTCGATTCGGCCTTCGACTCGAACATGAAAGTTGCTCCATTTTGAGTTCTGAACATGGTTCCATCAATGGTTTCTTGAATGAGCAATCCCATCGCTTATTTCACTTGCTTTGTCCTTGATCACGTTATTGGTCCGCCATCTACTATCAACGGGTCTTGTCTCGCACTTGCCTTCGTCGGGCTCGACTCCTGGATCATATCATCCCCTCCCTCTTCAAAAGGATTCGTCCTCGAATCTGAACCTACATCAAACAGAGAGAGATCAGATACATTAAAAGTAGCCGAAACATTGTACTCACCTGGCAAATCCACTTTGTATGCATTGTCATTGATCCTTTCGATGACTTGAAACGGTCCATCGCCTCGTGGTTTCAATTTTGACTTCCTCTGTTCTGGAAAATGCTCTTTTCTGAAATGCACCGAGACCCAATCTCCAGGCTCAAATGTAACACGTCTTCTTCCTTTATTTGCCTTTGATGCAATCAGCTTTCCTTTCTCTTCGATCTACATCCTGACCTTTTCATGGAGTGTTTTCACCATCTCGACTTTTCGTTTCCCATCCAAGCTACCTCGTTCATGCACAGGCAAAGGCATTAAGTCCATAGGTGTTAGTGGATTAAAACCATAAACAATTTCAAAAGGAGAAAACGAAGTAGTAGAATGTGTAGCTCAATTATATCAAACTCTATAAATGGTAAACACTCTTCCCATGATTTCAGATTTTTATTGATCACTGTCCTAAGTAGTTGAGTCATAGTTCGATTAACTACCTCAGTTTGTCCATCTGCTTGTGGGTGACAAGTTGTAGAAAATAATAACTTAGTTCCTAACTTACTCCACAGAACACGCCAAAAATGACTCAAAAACTTCACGTTCCTATCAGACACTATACTTTTAGGTACTCCATGTAAACGTACTATTTCCTTAAAGAATAAGTCTGCAATATTAGTAGCATCGTCAGTTTTATGACATGGTATGAAGTGCGCCAGTTTACTAAACCTATCGACCACTACAAATATTGAATCCCAACCCCTTTTTGTCCTAGGCAAACCTAACACAAAGTCCATAGATATGTCTACCCAAGGTTCACTAGGTACAGGCAAAGGAATATACAAACCATGGGGTTGAACCTTAGACTTAGCCTTTTTACAAGTTATGCACTTTCCACATATTCGTTCTACGCCATGTCGCATTTTAGGCCAATAAAAATGTTCCCCTAACATGTCTAAAGTCTTTTGAACCCCGAAGTGTCCCATTAGACCACCCCCATGCGCTTTCCTTACCAATAATTCACGTAAAGAACAATTAGGAATGCACAACTTATCTTCCCTAAACAAATATCTTCCATGCCTATAGAATGTATCAAATGCACCTTAGTCACATGAAGCATAAATACTAGAAAAATCACAATCAGATTCATACATGCCCTTAATATGTTCGAAACTAAGTAATTTAGTACTTAATGAATTTAAAAGCACATACCTTCGAGACAACGCATCAGCAACTATATTTTCATTACCTTGTTTGTACTTGATGACGTAGGGAAATGTCTCGATAAACTCCACCCATCTCGCATGTCTTTTGTTCAACTTACCTTGACCTCGACCTCGCAAATGCTTTAAAGATTCATGATCGGTGTGTATCACGAATTCCTTTGGCCATAAGTAGTGCTACCAAGTCTCCAATGCTCGAACAAGTGAATACAGCTCCTTGTCATATATCGGATAATTCAATGCTGTGCCACTCAACTTTTCGCTGATGTAAGCAATAGGTTTCATTTCCTACATTAACACTGCTCCTATACCTATTCCTGATGCATCACACTCAACCTCGAATGTTTTATCAAAATTTGGTAATGCCAAAACAGGTGCCTTACATAGCTTATCCTTAATGGTGTTAAATGCAATTTCTTGAGATTCTCCCCAATGAAAACCTACACTCTTCTTTACTATTTCAGTCAACGGTGTGGTGATGGTGCTAAAATCTCTTACAAATCGCCTATAAAAACTAGCCAATCCATGAAAACTCCTAACTTCAGTTATAGTCTTAGGTGTTGGCCATTCCTTTATAGCTTTTATCTTTTCTTCATCGACTTCCACCCCGTTAGCACTAACCACAAATCCTAGGAAAACAACTCTATCCATGCAAAATGTGCACTTTTTGAAATTAGCATATAGTTGTTCCTTTCGTAACACAACAAGCACACAATTTAAATGTTCTAAATGCTCATCTAGATTTTTGCTATAGATTAAGATGTCATCAAAATAAACTACAACAAATTTCCCAATAAAAGCACGCAAAATATGGTTCATTAAACGCATAAAAGTGCTCGGTGCATTAGTGAGTCCAAACGGCATAACTAACCGTTCATACAATCCATACTTAGTCTTAAACGCCGTTTTCCATTCATCACCCTCCTGCATGCGAATTTGATGATACCCACTCTTAAGATCAATCTTACTAAAAATGCAAGCACCATGCAACTCATCAAGCATATCATCTAGCCTAGGTATTGGGTGACGATACTATACCGTGATATTGTTGATAGCTCGACAATTCACGCACATTCTCCAAGTCCCGTCCTTCTTAGGCACCAGCAAAATAGGTACAGCACATGGACTCATGCTCTCCCTAACATAACCTTTGCTCATCAACTCCTCCACTTGCTTTTGAAGCTCCTTCGTCTCCTCGGGATTGCTTCAGTAAGTTGGTCGATTCGATATGATAGCTCCGAGTACAAAGTCAATCTGGTGCTCGATGCCTCTAATTGGTGGCAATCCACTTGGCATCTCCTTAAGAAACACATCATCGAACTTCTGCAATAAAGACTTAACCAAACTAGGGAGGGATGTGTTAGAATCCTCAAAATTGAGGAGGGATTCCTTGTATACTAACAATATCATTTGCCTATTATCGCTCATAGCCTTTTTCAACTCACTCTCTTTTGCATAGAAGTTGACCTTTGGCTTTTCTCTCCGCTCAGCTGACTCTTTTTCTCTCCTCTCAACTGACTCTTTTTCTCTCCGCTCATGTGGCTTCTTTCTCTTTTCTCCACTCTCAGCCACCTCACTATTTTCTCTCTTATTGATGGTTTCACTATTGCCTCTCCTTTTTCCTGGCTATCTTATTCTCTCGTCTTCCTCACTTTTCAGCTTGATTTGATCTCCATACACTTGTGCCGGGGTTAATGGCGCAAGAGTAATAGTCTTCCCATCCTTGACAAAGCTATAACGATTCCTATATCCATCATGTGTGACCCTTCTATCATATTGCCATGGTCTTCCTAACAAGATATGACCCACATGCATAGGCACCACATCACATACTACTTTGTCACTATAACTCCCAATTGAGAAATTAATTAATACTCTTTTATTCACCCTAACTTCCCCACTTTCATTCAATCATTGCAACTTATAAGGCCTAGGGTGTCTTAACAATGCTAATCCTAATTTCTCAACTAAAGTTGTGCTAGATACATTCGTGCAACTCCCACCATCAATAATCATACTACATTCCTTATCGTTGACGTAACAACATGTGTGGAATATATTTTCTCGCTGCTGCTCCGAATCATCCACCTTGACTTGAGTAAGAGCTCTCCTTGACACCAACGATTCCCCAACAGCAAACTCCAATTTTTCTTCTTCTTCAACGTCCTCCAATGCAGGCATGTCCTCAAACTCTCCTTCACTTTCACTCCCCACCTCTCCATTATCTAACAAAACCATTACCCATTTATTTGGGCATTGAGAAGCAATGTGCCCTGACCCCAAGCATCTGAAACTCTTGATGTCTCGATTCCTTGATGGTTGTGAATCTGTTTTGGGTGTTGTTTTGCTAGCACTTTCTTCTTTCCCTTTCTGCCACTCATTCCTATCTTTAGGTACGACTTCATCACCTTTGTTGTTGTTGTTCCACCTTGGCTTCCAAGATGGATTAACACTCGAAGTTCCTAACGGCTACCTAGTTGCCCCTTTCCTCTTCAGCTATCTCTCTACCTTCATAGCCACATGCAACATGTCTTCCAACTCCACATAATGTTGCAACTCCACTACATTGGCAATTTCCCTATTCAACCCATTCAAGAATCGTGCCATGGTAGCCTCCCGATCCTCCACCACATTGGCCCTAATCATGAGTATTTCCATCTCCTTATGATAGTCCTCTACACTTTTCGACCCTTGATATAGACCTTGCAGTTTTTGATGGATCTCTCGGTAATAGTGGCTAGGAACAAATCTCTTTCTCATCAATGACTTCAATTCCTCCCAAGTGCTGATTGGTCTTCCCCCACTCCTACGTTGTGAAGTAATCACCTGATCCCACCATGAAATTGCATAGTCACTGAACTCCAAAACTGCTAACTTCACCTTTTTCTCCTCCGAATAGTTATAACACTCGAAGATCGTTTCAACCTTCCTTTCCCACTCCAAGTATGACTCGGGATCACTCTTTTCTTTGAATGAAGGAACTATCATTTTTATATTTCCCAAGTTTCCATCCAACTCCTCCCTGCGATCATTCCGACCTCGTATGTCGAACCTATCGCCTCTATTCCTCATCCTTCCCATCTCAACACCGTGAAATTCATCTTCGCCCATGTCACTCCCATATCCATACTCTTCTCTCCTTTTCTTCCTAGGTTCCCATCTATCCGGTCCTCTGGCATTGGATACATCCACTCGATGCCCCCGACTAAGATTAGCCACCGATGTATCTAATCTATTCACCCAAGCCTCCTGCTTCTCCAACCTATCTCTCACATCTCCAAAC
>NW_019252520.1:6546-8954 GCF_002742605.1 Olea europaea var. sylvestris | reverse complement strand
TAAAGGATCAAGAAAACCTTCTAGACACAAGAACACAAGAAATTGAAAAAAAAATTAGAAAACAAAGGATATAACCTAATTAAATTGGAACCTGGCTCTGATACCAACTGATGCGAACCCCGTAGCAATGGAAACTACGAAACCCACAACGAGATTGATGCGGAACCCAAGAATGCCAATACTAACCCAGTTTTGGATCTCGAACCCCAAGAATTGAACCAAGAAACCCTAGATTAGTGAAGAACCTAAAACCCCTTGATTACAATTAAAAGAACCCACAATCCGATTGATAGAGTGCCACAAGAAGTTGAATCTTGATAAGTTCCAAGATTGTTCAAGAAGAACAATAAATTGAAAGAAGAAATTTCTCTCTCTATAATATTAATTCAAAAGTTAATAGTTCAAAAGGTCTTACAATCAAAAGTAATCTCCTATTTATACTAATGAATAAAAACGTCCAATACAATCAAATTATGGTAATAATTTGATTCCATAAGAATTCTATCGAAACTAGGAAATTCGGCCAAAAATAGAAAATCGCCAATTTTTTTGGCCCATGCGGTCACATGGTTTAAGTTGAGTTGGACTTTTGGTTTTCGGGAACCATGTGTGCGGCCGCATGGAGTTTTGCCTGTGCGGCCGCATGGTGTTGTTCTCCGCCTCCACTTTCGTCGCTTGATAACAAATTGATCCAAGTCGATTCGGCCTTTGACCTGAACATGAAAGTTGCTCCATTTTGAGTCCCGAACATGGTTCCATGAATGGTTTCTTGAACGAGCAATCCCATCGCTTGTTTCACTTTCTTTGTCCTTGATCACGTCATTGTCCGCCATCGACTATCAACGGGTCTCGTCTCGCACTTGCCTTCGTCAGGCTCGACTCCTGGATCATATCAACGGGATTTTAGCCAAATTCTTTCGTTTAGGCCTCCGAATAATTAATTTCCGTATTAATGATTTCTGGTTGAAGAAGTGTTCGACAGAAAATTAACAAAGAAAAATCACACCAGGGGCTATTTTGTCATTTGTCGTGACGGTGTAGGAAAGAGCCGAAATTTGGCAAGTTGATTGGAAACGGCTCGAGAAATTGGACTCGGGGCACAGACCCAGAATCACGGGATTTTAGCCAAATTCCTTCGTCTAGGCCTCCGAATAATTAATTTCCGTATTAATTATGTTAGGTTGAAGAAGTGTTGGACATAAAATTAACAAAGAAAAATTGCGCCAGGGGCAATTTCATCATTTGTCGCGACAGTCTAGGAATGGGCCAAAATTTGGCAGGTTGATTGGAAACGACACGAGAAATTGGACTCAAGGCATAGACCCGGAATCACGGGATTTTAACCAAATTTCTTTGTTTAGGCCTCCGAATAATTAATTTCCATATTAATTATGTCAGGTTGAAGATGTGTTGGACAGAATTAACAACACAAAACTGCACTAGGGGCAATTTTGTTATTTGTCGCGGCGGTGTCGAAATGAATTGAAATTTGGTAGGTCAATTGGAAACAGCCCCAAAAATTGGAGTTGGGGCACAGACCCGGGATCACGGCATTTTAGCCAAATTACTTCGTTTAGGCCTCCGAATAATTAATTTTCGTATTAATTATGTCGGGTTGAAGAAGTGTTGGACAGAAAATTAACAAAGAAAAACTGCGGCAGGGGCAATTTCGTCATTTGTTGCGATGGTGTCGGAATGGGCCGAAATTTGGCAGGTTGATTGGAAACAGCCCGAGAAATTGGGCTCGGGGCACAGACCCAGGATCATGGGATTTTAGCCAAATCCCTTCGTTTTGGCCTCCGAATAATTAATTTTCGTTTTAATTATGTCAAGTTGAAGATGTGTTGGACAGAAAATTAACAACGTAAAACCGCACCAGGGGCAATTTTGTCATTTGTCACGATAGTATTGGAATAGGCCGAAATTAGGCAGGTTGATTGGAAACGGCTCCAGAAGTTAGACTCGAGGAAAAGACCTGGGATCACAGGATTTTAGCTAAATTCCTTCGTATTAATTTCCGTATAAATTATGTCTGGACATAAAATTAACAACGCAAAACCGCACCGAGGGCAATTTTGTCATTTGTCACGATAGTATTGGAATAGGCCGAAATTAGGCAGGTTGATTGGAAACGGCTCCAGAAGTTAGACTCGAGGAAAAGACCTGGGATCACAGGATTTTAGCTAAATTCCTTCGTATTAATTTCCGTATAAATTATGTCTGGACATAAAATTAACAACGCAAAACCGCACCGAGGGCAATTTTGTCATTTGTCACGATAGTATTGGAATAGGCCGAAATTAGGCAGGTTGATTGGAAACGGCTCCAGAAGTTAGACTCGAGGAAAAGACCTGGGATCACAGGATTTTAGCCAAATTCCTTCGTTTAGGCCTCCAAATAATTAATTT
>NW_019252520.1:0-4902 GCF_002742605.1 Olea europaea var. sylvestris | reverse complement strand
TTGTTTAGGCCTCCGAATAATTAATTTCCGTATTAATTATGTCAAGTTGAAGATGTGTTGGACAGAAAATTAACAACGCAAAATCGCACCAGGGGTAATTTCTTCATTTATCGCGACGGTGTAGGAATGGGCAAAATTTGGCAGGTTGATTGGAAACGGCCTGAGAAATTAGACTCGGGGCACAGACATAGGATCACGGGATTTTAGCCAAATTCCTTTGTTTAGGCCTCCAAATAATTAATTTTCGTATTAATTATGTCAGGTTGAAGATATGTTGGACAGAAAATTAACAACGTAGAACCGCACCAGGGGCAATTTTGTCATTTGTCGCGCCGGTGTCGAAATGGGCTGAAATTTGACAGGTTGATTCGAAACGGCCCCAGAAATTAGACTCGAGGCAAAGACCCGGGATCACGGGATTTTAGCCAAATTCCTTCGTTTAGGCCTCCGAATAATTAATTTCCGTATTAATTATGTCAGGTTGAAGATGTGTTGAACAGAAAATTAACAACGCAAAACCGCACCAGGGGCAATTTCGTTATTTGTTACGACGATGTCGGAATGGGCCGAAATTTGGCAGGTTTATTGGAAACGGTCCGAGAAATTAGACTCGGGGCATAGACCCGGGATCACGGGATTTTAGCCAAATTCCTTCATTTTGGCCTCCAAATAATTAATTTCCGTATTAATTATGTCAGGTTGAAGAAGTGTCGGACAGAAAATTAACCAAGAAAAACTGCACCAGGGGTAATTTCGTCATTTATGGCGACGGTGTCGAAATGGGCGGAAATTTGGCTGGTTGATTGGAAACGACCCGAAAAATTGGACTCGGGGACATACCCAGGATCACGGGATTTTAGCCAAATTCATTCGTTTGGGCCTCCCAATAATTAATCTCCGTATTAATGATTTCTGGTTGAAGAAGTGTTGGATAGAAAATTAACAAAGAAAAACCGCACCAGGAGCAATTTCGTCACTTGTCGCGATGGTGTAGGAATTAGCCGAAATTTGGCAGGTTGATTGGAAATGGCCCGAGAAATTGGACTCGGGGCACAGACCCAGGATCACGAGATTTTAGCCAAATTCCTTCGTTTACGCCTCCGAATAATTAATTTCCGTATTAGTTATGTCAGCTTGAAGATGTGTTGGAAAGAAAATTAACAACCCAAAACCGTACCAGCGGTCATTTTGTTATTTGTTGCGACGGTGTCGGAATGGGCCAAAATTTAGCAGGTTGATTGGAAACAGCCCCAGAAATTGGAGTCGGGGCACAGACCAGGATCACGAGATTTTAGCCAAATTCCTTCGTTTAGGCCTCCGAATAATTAATTTCCGTATTAATTATGTCAGGTTGAAGAAGTGTTGGACAGAAAACTAACAAAGAAAAACCGCACCAGGGGCAATTTCGTCATTTTTCGCGACGGTGTCGGAATGGGCCGAAATTTGGCAGGTTAATTGGAAATGGCCCGAGAAATTGGAGTTGCGGCACAGACCCGGGATCACGGGATTTCAACCAAATTCCTTCGTTTTGGCCTCCGAAGAATTAATTTCAGTATTAGTTGTCAGGTTGAAGATGTGTTGGACAGAAAATTAACAACGCAAAACTGTACCAGGGGCAATTTTGTCATTTGTCGCGATGGTGTCGGAGTGGGCCGAAATTTGGCAGGTTGATTGGAAACAGCCCCTAAAATTGGAGTCGGGCCATAGACCCGGGATCACGGGATTTTAGCCAAATTCCTTCGTTTAGGTCTCCGAATAATTATTTTCCGCATTAATTATGTCAGGTTGAAGAAGTGTTGGACAGAAAATTAACAAAGAAAAATCGCGCCAAGGGTAATTTCGTTATTTGTCGCAACGGTGCAAGAATGGGCCAAAATTTGGCTGATTGATTGGAAACGGCTCGAGAAATTGGACTCGGGGCACATACCCGGGATCATGGGATTTTAGCCAAATTCATTCGTTTAGGCCTCCGAATAATTAATTTTCGTATTAATGATTTCTGGTTGAAGAAGTGTTGGACAGAAAATTAACAAAGAAAAACCACACCAAGGGCAATTTCGTCGCTTCTCGCAACGGTGTAGGAATTAGCCGAAATTTGGCAGGTTGATTGGAAATGGCCCGAGAAATTGGACTCGGGGCACAGACCCAGGATCACGGGATTTTAGTCAAATTCCTTCGTTTACGCCTCCGAATAATTAATTTTTGTATTAATTATGTCAAGTTGAAGATGTGTTGGATAGAAAATTAACAACCCAAAACCGTACCAGGGGTAATTTTGTTATTTGTCGCGACGGTGTCGGAATGGGCCGAAATTTGGAAGGTTGATTGGAAACGACCCCAGAAATTGGAGTCGGGGCACAGACCGAGATCACGAGATTTTAGCCAAATTCTTTCGTTTAGGCCTCCGAATAATTAATTTCCATATTAATTATCTTAGGTTGAAGAAGTGTGGGACAGAAAATTAACAAAGAAAAACCGCACCAGGGGCAATTTCATCATTTGTCGCGACGGTGTCGGAATGGGTCGAAATTTTGCAGGTTGATTGGACACGGCCCGAGAAATTAGACTCGGTGCATAAACCCGGGATCAAGGGACTTTAGACAAATTCCTTCGTTTTGGCCTCCGAATAATTAATTTCCGTATTAATTATGTCAGCTTGAAGAAGTGTTGGATAGAAAATTAGCAGGGAAAAACATCACCAGGGGCAACTTCGTCATTTGTCGCGATAGTGTCGGAGTGGGCCGAAATTTGGCATGTTGTTTGGAAACGGCCCGAGAAATTAGACTCGGGGCATAGACCCGGGATCTCGGGATTTTAGCCAAATTCCTTCGTTTAGGCCTCCGAATAATTAATTTCTGTATTAATTATGTCAGGTTGAAGAAGTGTTAGACAGAAAACTAACAAAGAAAAATCGCACCAAGGGCAATTTCATCATTTTTCGCGACGGTGTCGGAATGGGCCGAAATTTGGCAGGTTAATTGGAAATGGCCCGAGAAATTGGAGTTGGGGCACAGACCCGGGATCACGGGATTTCAACCAAATTCCTTCGTTTTGGCCTCCAAAGAATTAATTTCCGTATTAGTTATGTCAGGTTGAAGATGTGTCGGACAGAAAATTAACAACGCAAAACTGCACCAGGGGTAATTTTATCATTTGTCGGACGGTGTCGGAGGTGGCCGAAATTTGGTACGTTGATTGGAAACGACCCTAGAAATTGGAGTCAGGGCATAGACCCGGGATCACGGGATTTTAACCAAATTCCTTCGTTTGGGCCTCCGAAGAATTAATTTTTCGTATTAGTTATGTCAGATTGAAGAACTGTCGGACAAACAATTAACAACGCAAAATCGCACCAGGGGCAATTTTGTCATTTGTCGCGACGGTGTTGGAATAGGCCGAAATATGGCAGGTTGATCCGAAATGGCCCCAGAAATTGGAGTCAGGGCACAGACCCGGGATCACGAGATTTTAGCCAAGTTTCTTCGTTTACGCCTCCGAATAATTAATTTTCGTATTACTTATGTCACGTTGAAGAAGTGTTGGACAGAAAATTAACAAAGAAAAACCCCGCCAGGGGCAATTTCGTCATTTGTTGCGACGGTGTAGAAATGGGCCGAAATTTGGCAGGTTGATTGGAAACGACCTGAGAAATTGGACTTGTGGCACAAACACAAGATCACGGGATTTTAGCCAAATTCCTTTGTTTAGACCTCCAAATAATTAATTTCCGTATTAATTATGTCAGGTTGAAGATATGTTGGACAGAAAATTAACAACGTAAAACCGCACCAGGGGCAATTTTGTCATTTGTCACGACGGTGTCGAAATGGGCCGAAATTTGACAGGTTCATTGGAAACGGCCCTAGAAATTGGATCGAGGCAAAGACCCGAGATCAAGGGATTTTAGCCAAATTCCTTCATTTAGGCCTCCGAATAATTAATTTCCGTATTAATTATGTCAGGTTGAAGATGTGTTGGATAGAAAATTAACAACGCAAAACCGCACCAGGGGCAATTTCATTATTTGTCGCGACGATGTCGTAATGGGCCAGAATTTGGCAGGTTGATTGGAAATGGCCCCAGAAAATAGACTCGGGGCATAGACTCGGGATCACGGGATTTTAGCCAAATTCCTTCGTTTAGGCCTCCAAATAATTAATTTCCGTATTAATTATGTCAGGTTGAAGAAGTGTTGGACAGAAAATCAAGCACCAGGTGTAATTTCGTCATTTATCGCGACGGTGTCGGAATGGGCGAAAATTTGGCTAGTTGATTGGAAACGACCCGAGAAATTGGACTCGGGGCACATACATGGGATCACGGGATTTTAGCCTAATTCATTCCTTTAGGCCTCCGAATAATTAATTTTCGTATTAATGATTTCTGGTTGAAGAAGTGTTGGACAGAAAATTAACAAAGAAAAATCGCACCAGTGGCAATTTCGTCACTTGTCGCGATGGTGTAGGAATTAGCAGAAATTGGGCAGGTTGATTGGAAACGGCACGAGAAATTGGACTCGTGGCACAGACCGAGGATCATGGGATTTTAGCCAAATTCCTTTGTTTACGCCTCCAAATAATTAATTTTCGTGTTAATTATGTCAGGTTGAAGATATGTTGGACAGAAAATTAAGAACCCAAAATCGTACCAGAGGTACTTTTGTTATTTGTCGCGACGGTGTCGGAATGGGCCAAAATTTGGCAGGTTGATTGGAAACGGCCCCAGAAATTGGAGTCGGGGTACAGATCGGGATCACGAGATTTTAGCCAAATTCCTTCGTTTAGGCCTCCGAATAATTAATTTCCACATTAATTATGTTAGGTTGAAGAAGTGTTGGATAGAAAATTAACAAAGAAAAACCGCACCAGGGGCAATTTCATCATTTGTCGCGACGGTGTCGGA
>NW_019252519.1:0-1242 GCF_002742605.1 Olea europaea var. sylvestris | reverse complement strand
AAAAATCAACTAAGGAGTGATCTCATATGGAAGATAAAACATTAACCACAAATATACTAAAAGATAGATCTTGATAATTGTTTAAGAGAATATGTCAAAATAAGTTGTTGGTATGTAGAGATTATCTAAGCATTTATTGTGCCAAAGTTGTCAACAATAAATCAACGTCTTTAACAAACCAAAACCATTTGTAGAACATATACTTCAACCAAGTAAGAAGATGAACATTGGAGAATAAAATGAAAGATCAAAGACAATACTAAACATTCATCAAAGTTTCACCCCTAGCTCTAGCTAAATGTTTAGAAATACATAGTGAAATGTTACAAAGAAAATGAAGGAAACTAGAATATGATGGAGAGAATTGATTCTTCAAAATCGTGGCCAAGGTCCCCTTTTATAGGAAAAGGAACATCCATAATTCAAGTAGGCAATACAACTTGTTTCTGTCCAGCTTCAAGACAGCTGGAACATGCAACTTGATGCCAATTTTCAGATATATTGTGCAGCGAATTTGGACTTTCGATCAACAGATAAATTATTTCCACCTGAGTTATCTTTCCATTGGTTTAAATATCAGGTTCATTGGATCTATATAACTCCAGATATGACAAAAACAATAAGCGCTGCTTCACAGGTAAAGCTGTATCCGGCAGGTAACAAGCTGGACTTTGCACGGTAATTTTGGCTGCTTTGCGATACGAATTTGACTTCTTCCAAAACATGAAAGTTGTAGAAACGTGCCTTTTCTTTCCAACCCAACTTGAATCACCTCGATCCAATGTCTGAAACTCAAGTTACGATTATTTTACCAACAGCTGCTTCTTGCTTGAGGCAGTCACTATTTTTGACTTTTCAACATTATTTTCCTCCACTTGCTCCACTTGTTCTAATTTGGAAATACAAGTGAAATACATCAAATAGATACTCTTTCAAATGTATAATACTCATGCCACCATGTATGTAAATACGTATTTCAATTAATTGCATTTTTAACCTTGTATTTATGGAAATTGAATTTACGGCATGAGAATTGGAATTAGAGACTAACATTAGCATTTTTAAACAAAGTGAATGTAAAATGCCTTCTAAATGATATATCTTTGAATCACTTTTAGACACTAATCACACTCCCCAACCAAGATATTGCTAGTCTCTCGCAATAAAAATTCAAAAATAGTTCCAATGAAATAGCTTGTCCCATTTGCCTTGGGGTTTGAAATTGCTTATCAAAATTCTTCT
>NW_019252518.1:0-1242 GCF_002742605.1 Olea europaea var. sylvestris | reverse complement strand
ACCGCTCCAGGGGCAATTTCGTCATTTTTCGCGACGGTGTCGGAATGCGCTAAAATTTAACAGGTTGATCGGAAATAAAAATCACGCCAGGGGCAATTTCGTCATTTTTGGCGATGGTGTCGGAATGGGCTAAATTTTGACAGGTTGATCGGAAACAAAAACCGCGCCGAGGCCAATTTCGTCATTTTTCGTGACGGTGTCGGAATGGGCTAAAATTTGACAGGTTGGTCGAAAACAAAAATCGCGCCAGGGGCAATTTCGTCATTTTTTGCGATGATGTCGGAATGAGCTGAAATTTGACAGGTTGATCGGACACAAAAATCGCGCCGGGGCAATTTCGTCATTTTTCGCGACTGTGTCGGAATGGGCGAAAATTTGACAGGTTGATCGGAAACAAAAACTGCCCCAGGGGCAATTTAGTCATTTTTCGCGACGGAGTCGGAATGGGCTCGAATTTGACAGGTTGATCGGAAACAACAAACGCGCCAGGGGCAATTTCGTCATTTTTCGCGACGGTGTCGAAATGGGCGAAAATTTTGCAGGTTGACTGGAAACAAAAATCGCGCCGAGGGCAATTTCGTCATTTTTTGCGACGGTGTCGGAATGGGCTAAATTCGGCTGGTTGATTGGAAGAAAAAATCGCGCCTGGGGCAATTTCGTCATTTTTCGCGACGATGTCAGAATGGGCTAAATTTTGACAGGTTGATTGGAAACAAAAACCGCCCCAGGGGCAATTTAGTCATTCTTCGCGACGGAGTCGGAATGGGCTAGAATTTTATAGGTTGATCGGAAACAAAAATAGCGCCAGGGGCAATTTCTTCATTTTTCGTTACGGTGTCGGAATGGACGAAAATTTTGCAGGTTGACTGGAAACAAAAATCGAGCCGAGGGCAATTTAGTCATTTTTCGCGACGGTGTCGGAATGAGTTGAAATTCGGCTGTTTGACTGAAGTAAAAATCGCGCCGGGGGAATTTCGTCATTTTTCGCGAGGGTGTCGGAATGGGCTAAAATTTGATAGGTTGATCAGAAACAAAAATCGTGCCAGGGGCAATTCCTCATTTTTCGCGACTGTGTCGGAATGGGCTAAATTTTGACAGGTTGGTCGGAAACGAAAATCGCGCCAGCAGTAATTTCATTTTTCGCTACGGTGTCGGAATAGGCTAAAATTTGACAGGTTGATCGGAAACGAAAATCGCGCCAGGGGCAATTTCGTCATTTTTCGCGATGGTGTCGGAATCGGC
>NW_019252517.1:0-1243 GCF_002742605.1 Olea europaea var. sylvestris | reverse complement strand
TTCCAATCGAATTAGACAAGCAATTAGCCGAAAATGATCAAACACGAAGTTATCATGAGATCAAAAGCCACTTCTCATTGGCTAAATTCCAATCGAATTAGACTTGCAACTCGACTAAAACGAACAAACCGAAAGTTATCATGAAATCGAAAGGCACTTTTCATTAGCTCGATTCCAATCGAATTAGACTAGCAATTCGCCAAAAATGAGCAAACCCGAAGTTACCACGAAATCAAAACCACTTTTCATTGGCTCGATTCCAATCGAATTAGACTAGCAATTTGTCGAAAATGATCAAACCCGAAGTTATCATGAAATCAAAAATCACTATTCATTGGCTCGATTCCAATCGAATTAGACTAGCACTTTGCAAAAAATGAGCAAACCTGAAGTTATCATGAAATCAAAAACCACTTTTCAGTGGATCGATTCTAATCGAATTTCACTCGCAAATTTGCCAAAATCGAACAAACCCGAAGTTATCATGAAAACAAAAACAACTTTTCGTTGGCTCGATTACAATCGAATTAGACTAGCAATTTCCCAAAGACGAACAAATCAGAAGTTATCATGAAATCGAAATCCACTTTTCATTGGCTCGAATCAAATCGAATTTGACTAGCAATTTGCCAAAAATGAACAAACCTGAAGTTATCACGAAATCAAAACCACTTTGCATTAGCTCAATTCCCATCGAATTGGACTAGCAATTAGCGAAAAATGATCAAACTCGAAGTTTCATGAAATCCAAAACCACTTTTGAATGGCTCGATTCCAATCGAATTGGACTAGCAATTAGCGAAAAATGATCAAACTCGAAGTTTCATGAAATCCAAAACCACTTTTGAATGGCTCGATTCCAATCGAATTGGACTCGCAATTTGTCAAAAATGATCAAACCCGAAGCTATCATGAAATTGAAAGCCACTTTTCATTGGCTCGATTCCAATCGAATTAGACTAGCAATTCGACGAAAATGATCAAACTCGAAGTTATCATGAAATCAAAAACCACTTTTCATTGGCTCGATTCCAATTAAATAAGACTAGCAATTAGCCGAAAACGAACAAACCCGAAGTTATCATGAAATCAAAAACCACTTTTCATTGGCTCGATTCCAATCGAATTAGACTAGCATCACGTAAAAAACGAACAAACCCGAAGTTATCATGAAATCAAAGACCACATTTCATTGGCTCGATTCCAATCGAATTAGACTAGCAATTCACCAAAAAGAACAAAT
>NW_019252516.1:0-1243 GCF_002742605.1 Olea europaea var. sylvestris | reverse complement strand
ATTAAGCAATGAATTCTAGTCCTGAAAAAATGTATCAGACAATAAGCCATTGTTACCTATATGCCCCAAGAATTTCCACAATCTTCAAAATATGAGATACTAGTGGCGAAGAGCTCGACATGAAGGGGCGTATTGTCTCCAGTAAAAGTTCCACACAACCTAAAAAGTTCAAGCAAAAGTTCCTCAAGACGCTGTTGATATTAGAAAAAAAGAAGAAACTAAATTTGCAGATTCGTACCTACAGAAGTAAGGTTTTCCTGATTGAAGGAGCTAGCACGAGCCAGCTTTTCAATAAGGTTAAGCAATTCTAATTGCACCTTTGGAGTAAATAGCAGTAAACCACGTATGAGCACTCTCACAGCAGCAGAATTGTAAATCCGTTCTTTATCAGGAATGAGAGAACCCGCAGGTGTGATAAGAAGAAAATTAGCTGATTCATTTTCAGCATCATCAGATATTGTAGCCAGGTCTGATGTGAGGAATGGGGGAATTACCATTTCTAAAGCAAGTTCCAGCAGCAATTGTATGACTTGTCGCTCACATTCAACACAAATCAAACCAGAATCTGTGAGAAGATCATAAAAGGTTTGGGAAGATATGATAGTATGCAACTTTGTCCTGTTAGCAACACTGGCACAAACCCCTGCCGTCATTACACGCAACAAATACGTAAACACCTTAATGCGTACAATTATAGAAGATTGATTTTTCTGTTCTCCATCGTTCTGAAAACAATGGAGGGTCGTTAGCAGAAGAGAAAATCCAGTTGCTTCACCAAAGACCCTCTGAGCTGAACTATTAGATCCTAGAATGCGCCATAAGGCTCCAAAAGCATCACATTTAGCATCATCTTGAAGTCGGTATTGAGATCCCGAAGAACTTGTTACCATCCCACTTTTTAGAATTTCTACCAATGATCCCAATTCTTCTGGATGAGCCTGATGGAAAAAGAAATAGGGATAATTGTAACACATATATTCAAAGCAATTTAAGAAACATTATGGTCATTACTTGCAAAAGCACAATTCGTGCAATAAAGGTAGCAATCATATTGATAATATAGATCACACACACAAAATGATAATGTGATATCTAAAGGTCCAACAGAAACAAAAGCATTTATGAGAAACCAAGGCATGAATAGAAGCTGAACACGATGCTGAGCTACAAATTTGAGGTTATCGACAAAAAGCACCAATGTCATATCACATTACGAAGCCGCATATTCACTTCATCTAAGCAC
>NW_019252515.1:0-1243 GCF_002742605.1 Olea europaea var. sylvestris | reverse complement strand
ATCGGAAACAAAAATCGCGCCTGGGGCAATTTCGTCATTTTTCGCGATGGTGTCGGAATCGGCTAAAATTTGACTGATTGATCAGAAACAAAAATCGCACCGGGGGAAATTTCATCATTTTTCGCGACGGTGTCGGAATCGCCTAAAATTTGACAGATTAATCTTAAACAAAAATTGCGGCGGGGACAATCTCGTCATTTTTCGCGACGGTGTCGTAATCGGCTTAAATTTGACTTATTGATCGGAAGCAAAAATCGCGCCGGGGAAAATTCCTCATTTTTCCCAACGGTGTCGGAATGGGCTAAAATTTGCCTGATTGATGGGAAACCAAAATCGCGCCGGGGGCAATTTCGTCATTTTTCGCGACGGTGTTGGAATGGGCAAAAATTTGACAGATTGATCGAAAACAAAAATCGCACCGGGGGCAATTTCTTCATTTTTCGCCACGGTGTCGGAATCGGCTCGAATTTGACAGATTAATCGGAAACAAAAATAGCGCCGGGGGTAATTTCGTCATTTTTCGCGACGGTGTCTTAATGGGCTCAAATTTGACTGATTGATCGGAAACAAAAATAGCGCCGGGGGGAATTTCGTCATTTTTCGCGACGGTGTCTTAATGGGCTCAAATTTGACTAACTGATCGGAAACAAAAATCGCGCCGGGGGCAATTTCGTCATTTTTCGCCACGGTGTCGGAATCGGCTCGAATTTGACAGATTAATCGGAAACAAAAATAGCGCCGGGTGTAATTTCGTCATTTTTCACGACGGTGTCTTAATGGGCTCAAATTTGACTAACTGATCGGAAACAAAAATCGCGCCGGGGGCAATTTCGTCATTTTTCGCCACGGTGTTGGAATCGGCTCAAATTTGACAGATTAATCGGAAACAAAAATAGCGCCGGGTGTAATTTCGTCATTTTTCACGACGGTGTCTTAATGGGCTCAAATTTGACTGATTGATCGGAAACAAAAATTGCGCCGGGGGCAATGTCGTCATTTTTCGCGACGGTGTCGGAATGGGCAAAAATTTGACAGATTGATCGGAAACAAAAATCGCGCGGGGGCAATTTCGTCATTTTTCGCGACGGTGTCGAAATAGGCTAAAATTTGACAGATTCATCGGAAACAAAAATCGCGTCGGGGGCAATTTCGTCATATTCCGCGACGGTGTCGGAATCGGCTTAAATTTGATTTATTGATCGGAAGCAAAAATCGCGCCGGGGAAAATTCCTCATTTTTCGCA